>NC_133288.1:12217899-12517899 GCF_005239225.2 Populus alba
AATGAAATGATTAAAATTGACTAGATTTATTGAAAATATATATACTTTTTACGTTTAAAATATATGAAAAAATAATGGGGGGTAAAAATATAAGTTATGATAGTTATCATCAATATCTGATTGAAAACTACTATCTTAATAACCATATACCACAAGTCCATCTCCTACATGAACCATAAAGACAATCTTAGTTCTTCTAAATTAGATTGATATCTACTCGTTATGCTCATAACATAAAATACTTTTGGTCTTGTATATAACATCACATATATTGTAGATCCTATAGGTGAAGCATAGGAAAATCTTTTCATCCTATCTCACTTAATTTATGTCTGAGAGCACATGTCTTTGAAAAAATATATACAATGTAAAAAATATAAATATCCTTTCTTAGGTTCTTCCATTCTAAATCATTTTAGCATCTTATCTATGTAAGTGGATTAGGATATTCTAAGAAACTTTATAGATCTATCTCTTTAAATCTTTATTCATAGTACATATGTTATTTATTTCATATCCTTCATGAAGAAATTCTTAGATAACCAAATATTTATTGAATGGAGTAGATGAATATTGATATATTGATAGGAATATAATTGCTAGTTTTAATTTTTTTACCTCCAAGGGTATTTTGACCGTTTTACTATGAACTTAAAAAGAGAAAAGACTAATTTATCCCCACTCAATTTGGTAATGAAAAATGGTCCATGTGAAAGGATTTTAATGCCAATTGAAGCTAGTGTTGAGTTTTTTAGGTGGAGAGGTAAACATGTTATTACACTGTTATAGTGAAAGGTGTTATTACACTGTATTTTTTTTTTTAAAAAAAAAAGAGTAGTCCTTATAAATGTCATCTCGAAATTAGTCCTTATAATTTTGAATCATTAATAACTTAGTTGTTTTTTTTTTTGTCAATTTTTACCGTGTTTGTTTACGTGCTCATGCTGTACTTTTCAAAAAAAAATTGTTTTATATTAATTTTTTTTATATTTTTAGATTATTTTAATATATTAATATTAAAAATAAATTTTAAAATAATAAAATATATTATTTTAATATATTTATAAATAAAAAACATTTTAAAAAGCAACTAGTATATTAATTACAAACACTACCTTCATATTTGTTGTTGCTAATCCATTAGGGACAAGTTTTAATTAAGCCTTCAAGATACATTGAACAGCGAATGAACATAAAAGTTTTTTTTTTTTTTAATGTATGCTTCATATATTGTTGTGTAGAATATATTTTCTTAGTTGAAAATTTATTAAAGTAGTATTTTTTAAAAAATTTATATTTTAATTTTAACACATCAAGATAATTAAAAATTTTAAAAATAAAAATATTTTTTAATATTTTTTTAAAATAAATATACTTTTGCAGCATATCCAAAGATAATTAGAAAATTACTCCCGCACCGGTAAGAAGCGAGGAAGGAGAACGGTCAATAATTATTGTTTCTTCAAAAACCAGGTTAGTTTCTAAGATTCTATAACGAAGACCTCGCAAACTGGGTCAAGCAAGGATGATAACAGTCAATGAGATTCTATAACGACAGGGTCACTTTTTGGCTTTGATAATTTGTCGTTGATGAAGTTCCTCCTTTGTGACTTTACTTCTCC
This sequence comes from Populus alba, assembly GCF_005239225.2. NCBI lineage: Eukaryota > Viridiplantae > Streptophyta > Magnoliopsida > Malpighiales > Salicaceae > Populus > Populus alba. The sequence continues at coordinate 12,219,522 of NC_133288.1, forward strand.
TTCATTCATTTGGTTTATCTCTTTTATTAGAGACAACACCTGTACAGAGAGTAACAGATACAAGTCAACAAGTCTTCCACTGAAATTTCAAACTTGCCAGTACACGTGGGGTTGGACCAAGTCTGAAGGTTTATTGCAGTATTGTTGTGTAATGTATTATTGCATTAGAATCGGTCAAATAAGTTAAGGCTGTTAGTATGGTGCTCTGTTAGGATTTCCTGTTTTGTTGTTATTTTATTGCTTGTCAGTTGTAATGTTTGTTGGCCTATTTAGGCAGCAAAAGAAAGGGAATAAGGCATCGAATAAACAACTCAAACACTCTTCAACCTCTGTTATTCTTCTTCTTCTTTACTATCCAAAATTCTTTTATCACTCATATCTTCCGCTCCTGACATCCTTTCCTCCGTTCAAATAAAAAGCATCAAATATCCTCATCCAATTTCTATGGAGTTCACTCTTCATCCTCTCTTTCTTCTTCAATTTCTTCTTCTTCTTCCTCTTCTTTCATCCTCAGTACCTTACAATCCTTCGGTTAAGTACTTCATGAACTGCGGATCACGCACCAACGTCGATGATGATTACCGGACTTTTGTTGGTGATGAGAATTCTAGCACTTCCTTCGATGTAGGAAAAAGCAAATCTATCCAAAATGAAAAACCTTTACCCGGCACATCACCCCTCTATCATACAGCTAGAATCTATACGAAAATATCCTCGTATATGCTTGATATCACTCAAACGGGTTCCTACCTTGTCCGCCTTCATTTCTTTCCATTCAGCTTCAAAGGGACTCATCTTGCTGATGCTTTGTTCAATGTGTCTGCTTCAAATTTTTCACTTTTAACAGATTTTAGAGTCCCGAACAGTACTACTGAGTTCCCAGTGATCAAGGAGTTCTTTCTCACGATTGCTGCAGGAAATTTCAAAATCTACTTTCAACCAGCTGAAGAAACAACTTTTGCTTTCGTGAATGCCATAGAAGCCTTTCTTCTCCCACCAAATTTCTTCATGGATAATTCAACAATTCCTCCTTTACAGACCAAAGATGGAGCTCTTAGGACACTTTATAGGATCAATGTTGGAGGTCCAGAAGTTAACGATACCCTGTGGAGGAATTGGGTTCCAGATGATGATTATCTAGCTTTTGGGGGTTCGGGTGCAAGCCGTTCTTTTGGTGGTGAACTTCATGAGGCCAGTCAAGGGTTGATTGTCCAAGAAATTGCCCCTGATTCTGTGTACAAAACTTGCAAAGAAGCGCGTGTAGATAATAAAGGGGCATCCAATTTTCCAAATATAACTTGGCGTTTTAACGTGAGTAAGAAAGCTAGGCATCTTGTTCGTCTGCACTTTTGTGACTTTATCAGCGAGTCACCGGGTACTGTGAAATTTGATCTCAATATATCTACCAATTTCAGTCATGTGATCGATCCTAATTCTGGTGGGTTTAGTGAAATGGCATCTCCATTTTTCTACGATTTTGTGGTTCCTTCTGATGATTCCGGATATATGAGTTTTAGTATAGCCCCAGGAAATAATTCTACTGCGAAAGTTGCTTTTCTGAATGGATTGGAGATCATGGAGTTTGTGGGGAACACGATAGTTGTAGTGCCTGTTGATGAACATGAGACAAAAAAACATCTAGCTCTCATAATTGGTTCAGCTGGAGGTGTGGCTCTAGTCTTGGTTTTGATTTTATTATTCTCATTTTGTTTGAGATTAAAGCGACCAAAGCCCGTAAAAGCTGAGTTTCTTTATGGAAAAGGGAGGTCTTCCAGTTGGATAACTGAAAGAACTGAAAATGCCTCCTCCAAAGTTACTAATTTAAACCTCAAACTGAAGATATCTTTAGCTGAAATACTGGCGGCGACTCATAATTTCAATCCAAAGTTGTTGATTGGTGAGGGTGGGTTTGGCAAAGTTTATAAAGGAACTCTTGAGAGTGGTATGAAGGTGGCTGTGAAACGAAGCGATTCAAGCCATGGCCAAGGTCTTCCAGAGTTCCAAACTGAGATCATGGTCCTTTCAAAGATTCAACATCGGCATCTTGTTTCCTTGGTTGGCTACTGCGATGAAGGATCGGAGATGATATTGGTTTTTGAATTCATGGAAAAGGGGACTTTGAGGGAGCACTTATATGGGAAGGAGAGCTTAAGGAATCCATCTGCAAAAATTGAATTGACTTGGAAACAAAGGCTCGAAATCTGTATTGGCTCGGCAAAAGGTATCCATTACCTTCACACTGGTCCAGATGGAGGAATCTTTCACCGTGATGTTAAGTCAACAAACATCTTACTTGATGAACATTACGTGGCCAAAGTAGCTGATTTCGGTCTTTCTCAATTAGGAATGCCTGATCCGGACCATATAAGCGTGGGTTTAAAAGGTAGTTTTGGTTATCTTGACCCTGAATATTTCAGAACTTTTCAGTTAACCAACAAGTCAGATGTGTACTCTTTTGGTGTGGTGCTTCTTGAAGTGCTTTGTGCTCGACCCCCTATTGTAGACTCACAGCAGAGGGAGGAAATAAACTTAGCTGAATGGGGGATGTTTTGGCAAAAGGAAGGGCAGCTTGAAAAGATTATGGATCCTCTACTAGCAGGTCACATCAACCCTAATTCGCTGAGAAAATTTGGTGAAATAGTCGAGATGTGTTTGAAGCCACAAGGAACAGACAGGCCTAATATGATTGATGTGTGCTGGGATTTAGAATACGCAATGCAGCTTCAACAGACTGCAGTGCATAGAGAGGCACATGAGGACAACACCGCAACTGGTGTTTCATCAGATTCGGCACTCCCACTTATGCAGAACATGAGTTCTAATACGTTTCCAATGGATGATTACTCAGATACAACAGATACTGTAATGTATCCCAACTAAGAATTAACGATTCCAGATGATCCCCACAGGTCAGGAATGAGCTCTCAGTGCCTCCTATTATTATATCAAAATTCTCCAACAACGAATGGACTTTGAAGTCATTTGAGTATATGCTCTAGTTAATTCATGTTGTGAGATGAGAAGTTCTAAATAACAGCAACTACGTTCACAAGCTTTGTCGATTAAACCAAGAGTGATTGAGGTGGATAGCTTGACAGATGTGCTTTTAGATGCTAATGTTCATCCCTTAGATGCATATCTGTAAAATATAAATAATAATAAAGTTTGATTGGATGTTAAATGTAGTGAAATTGTTTCATGGTAGATTTGTCCACGGTATCTAAGAGATAGATGGAAAAAATCCTAGCTGGAATCATGGGTTTAATTTTGGTAATAAATGTGAGGGGAAGCACTTCGAGATGACTTGCTCAGAACTTGATAGGCCATCACTCTTGTTCAAACAATCCATCTTAAGAATTAGCTTCTCCTTTTAGGAACAAATATAAAAAATGATGCACAATTTTCAAGAAATCCAACAACTCAATTAACATAATCTTTTGAGATTTTAGTTGACCCACTTAACCTAATCTCCAAGAAATCGAGTTGATCCAATTGACATGATCTTCAAATTGATCTAACTAACTCACTACATGCAAACTACCATTTAAGCTTATGGTGTCTCTCAAATGGACAAATTTGAATCTAATGTTTGCACACTTACGGAAGATTGCTCAACCCATGTTTCTTAACCCGCCCTTTATGTTGTTGGTATTTAGCACTCAATGTTAATGGGACCTTGCTTGCCATAGTTAGGTCTATAGAACAATGTTAAGGCATGTCAATGCTAGAGTATGACCCATTTAACACCATGTTATTTTTAATAAACAATGTAACCATCAACTACTAGGGTTAATTAAATCAAATAATTACCTTTGAACTAGGTCAAATAGTGTTTTTCTATGTATGCCCTATTCATCATGTAGATTGGTGTGTTTCATGGGTTTAAAAAGACACATGAAACACTAGGTAAAATTTAATTCTTTCATTCCTTGCATGCATAAATATTCTTATTTTCTAAGCATTTGTATTTATCATCTTCTTCAATATACTTTGTTTCATACAAAACACAACCTTCAAAGTTATATACATCATACAACTAAACAAACATAAGAATCAAAAGGTCCCTAAAGCTTTATATAGAACATGTTTTATAGGTGTCATGACCAATGCAATGTTTTTTCTTCAACTTCTTAACCTAGTTATTTTTTGTTAAAAAGACCTAAATCCAATGCAATTTTCCTTAAACTTCATTGTAATTAAGTTATATAAATATTAAACCCATCTAGTAAATTATGAGAAGTCCAATATTGTATTGAATATGATAAACATTTTGTTACTTGGTATAAACTAAATCTTTTTTAATTAAATTTCCTCAATATACTGAAGTATTAGCATTTTATAATGTAAATTGTAGCCCAACCAAATATTTTAGCAGGTTATGTTACTTGTTATTTTCTAGTAAAGACAAATTCCTATAGTGAAATAATAAGCTTTCTAGTCCTTATTTTGTGACTTATTTATAATTACTTAAGTTTATAACAACTTCATGAACTTTAGTGCATTGAGCATCTAGGTAAGTTTTATTATTACTTATATTTTACAAATATTCATCCAATATTAATAAGAAGGCATAACAATTTACAACTTGAAACTCATTTGTCAAGATCATTTACCCTAATCACTTTTTGTTGAATGTTGTCGTACCAATAATTAATTCTAAATTTAGAGAACAATGTAGTACCTATTGGGTCAATAAAGAGTGATTGATATTTGAGTTTCTAGATGTTAATTTACATGCCTTCTTATTAATATTGAATGTATATTTGTAAAACATAAGAAATAATAAAGCTTGACTAAATGCTCAATGTACTAAAATTCATGGTAGAATTGTCTAGGTTAGCTAGGTAATGGATATGGCAATTATTAGGTCTAATCAATGCCCTAAAACGTCATGAAACAAAGACTTTATCTTGTATCAATGTCGATCCCGAGTGTAGACATAAGTCACATCATTTCATCTCCCCAAGACAATTATGACAATCATATGAGGGAAATCCTAAAAGATTTATAACTTTTGAGTTTTGAAACTAACAAAAGAGAAGTTGTTACATGTTGATAGATTATAGGCCACTATTAATGGAGAGCATGCATATATAATGTTTGCAACTTCTCTCACTTTATCACCTTCATAAAATCAAAACAATTACACATTTTCTATCTTAGTCTTAACAATTTTAGGCAAGAGTTCATCATTTTATGACTATAAACCAGCCATTAAATTACCATTAAAATTGTCTTGTTTCTTTTCTACTCTTTACAGAGGAATTTTAGTGTGATTTTGAGTTATAGAGCTAACATTCAAATGAACTCTAAATGCGTTTTGCTGAAATTTAGTGAGAAAACTCTATTTAAGTGACATTTTTCCAATAACTTAAGAGTTTTTTTAAGTTATGATAGATATTTTTAGGGTAACTAGTGAATCCAAGGCTACCTTGTATGGGGAGGCCCTAAGAAACTTTGGATCTGAAAGCACTTTGAGTTGATCGCTTCATAAAATAACAAATTTTCAAACTCACTTTGAGCTAATATCCCTTTAAATGAATACATTTTAAGAAATTCACTTTAAGATGATCACTCTATAAAAACTCAAATTTCAAAATCACATTGAGCATATCTCTCTTCAAACTGAATAAGTTTTCAAAAAATCACTTTGAGAAAGTTACTCTATAAAAATATCATTTTTCATTAGGTAGATCACCTCATGATTTGACCATTTCAGAAAAATAAGGTCAACCTCTCAATTTAACTATTTCAGAAAAATAAGGTTGGTCACCTCTAAGTTTAACCAAAATTCAAAATTCTCTAGTGGATTTGCCTCTCAAGTTTGATGGTTTTTTAACTTTTTTATAAACGCCATATTTTCTTTACAAGCTTACTGCACAAATTCTATGAATATTACTTTTCATAGGGCTTTATATAGTAAGCATTGTTAAGATAAAGCAACTATCATAACACAAATTTTGACCCCCTCTTTTCAAAACTTTTTTCAAAAATCCAAAAATAAAAAAAAAAATTCTAAAAAACAAAGTGTTTTCAAGGCATTTGCACTCATTTAGTAGTTTTCAACGTCTTTTTTAAAAATTCAGAAAACACTTGAAAAAAAAAAAGCAAAAAAAAAACAAAAAGCTTTTAAAGCATTTCAGTAATTAACGCTTGCATTTCATAATTCTTGATTAGTTTTCTTATCAAATTAACATTAAAGTTGTTTCGAAAAAAAAAAACAAAACATAAAAAACAAGAAAACTAAAAGAACCAAAATTGGAAGCAAGACAGACAAGTGGACTAAAGTGCAAAATAAGAAAAAAAATAAGGGATCAATGTAAAATGGAGTTACTTTGTGACTAAACAATTTAAAATAAAATTATATAATTTATAGGCTATAAATAGTTAAGGAGTTTTGAGAGAGGGGAGAAAAAACCCTAGTCACCCAATCACAAAACAACCTATAGAAAACTCTAGCCTTATCTCTTTCACTTCCCCTTTTACTACCAAAACCCTAGCCACCCATATCACAAACTAACCTATAAAAAAGCTCTAGCCTTATGATTAGCATTTAAAAGTGCATTTTTATCAAGATTTTATATCATTATTTTGCACTTGAAGTATCAATAACTCAACTAAAGCATGTTTTATAATAACATACCTAATAATATAAGATACCTTTAATTTATGGTAAATGTTCATCTTAAATGCAAACCTATCACTTAAATGAAAGAATTGATTGATGAGTTTAAGTATTGAAATTGAAAAGACAAAGAGAGGGCCAAACTTAGAAAAGAGATGTTGGTGCAGTCTAAACTAGAACACTGTTCGGTAATTGGGTTATATCTCGAGTTCTAGATGTCCAAATGACCTTAATGTTTTGGACAACTTTGGTAAGATATAGGTCTACAACTTTCATGTGGAGTCCAAGATTTAAAAAGGCCGTTTTCAAGTCCAAATTATAGCAACAACGGAGAAGTTTGAATTTGTCCTGTAACCTAGATACTGTTTAGTGTTCAGCCCATATCTCGAGTTCTAGAAGTCCAAATGACCTCAATTTTTTTCCTAGAAATATAAGACAATTTCCTAGAACTTTCATGAGTACAAGTGGTTCCAGTTTTAATGTTAGCAATGATGTTTTATTTAAATAAGAAGATAAAGATTTTCACCAAGTCAAGAGTTGGCCACCCACTCAACAATTAATCATCAAATCAATAGTTGTAAATTTTGGCCTATAAAAGGAGGCATTTGCCATGCATTTAGGGGCTTGGTTGTTCAAATCAAGAACTTGCTCTTGCTCTCTCTCTTTATATTTTTTTGTAATTCTTAAGTTTTGCTTTCATTAATATCTTGTTTATGCTTTTCCTTTCCTTTACTTAGTTAACTTGTATCTTATTTATGCTCTTATTTTGTTTATTTATGTTTCTCTTCTTCATTATGTTTAGCTAGGTTTATTATGTCAAGTGAAAAGGTTACACTAATGGTGTAAGAATAAGTATAGTGTAAACTCAATATGGACCTTAATGTTTAATATTAACATGTCTTATCTTTTTATCTTACTAATTCTTAATACCTTGCTTTTAAAATGGTTAATCTAGATTTGTGTTGTATAACACTTGGTACAACAAAGGCTTGGAACTCTCATAGCCTAACCATGTGGTATTACATTCACCTGTGATATGAAAGGGACTTGATTTGTTGTTAATATAAGTTAGCATCATGAATTCCTGACAATATTTAAAAGTTTGGTGTTACTTAAATAAGATAATTAATATGATCATGTTAACAATTTATAATGAGCTATTAATGACAAATCATCTGATCGGAACCTTTTTTGTGTGTGGTTTCCAATTGAATAATAAGAGTTTATACTATACTTGTTTGAAATACCATTAGTGGATCCTCTAACCTTGACATTTTTTTAATCCTTACATTAATCTTCTATCTCAAAGTTCTCATTAACTTCTTTTTATTATTATTCTTTACTACTACTACTACTACTACTACTATTGTTGTTGTTGTTGTCTATAATTTATACAATTAACCTCCCTATAGTTCTACCCTAGTCTTGTCGGGTTATTTATTACTTCGACACTCCTACACTTGGGAGAAGACATCAATCTTTTGGTCATGTTAAACCCTTTCCTTACCCTCAGAGATTAACTCGTTATCTTTCTCACAAGGTTCAAAAGTGGGTTTTTCAATAACCTAACCACTACGAAGAGTGATGACTGATTTGACTTGATCCATGTGTTGGCTTCCGAAACTACTTGCATTTACATTGTATTGTCCCTTTGGATTTTGTTGTGGTTGAGATGGAATCTTACCTTTCTCTTGAAAACTGAGACCAGATGTGAATTTTACAAGAGCATCTTTAAAATGTGTCATGTTTTGAGCAAGTTGAGTGTTGATTGTCTCTTGCTTTTCAATGAATGCATGCAATGTTTCTTTAAGATTTCTTTTAGGAGGTGGAGCATAAGGAAGTGCATATCCATGGGAATTTTGGAAATTATAGTGTGCTTGAAATGGTGGCTGTGAAGTTTGTGCATTATTGTTATCACTCTTCCAACTTAAATTTAGGTGATTTCTCCAACTAGGGTTGAATGTTTGCGAGAATGGGTTATGATTGGGCCTTTGGAAACTATTTAAAACATGGGCTTATTCATGAAGGCATTCCTTGAAAGAAGGCAAAGTTGGACATTCATTAGTTGCATGCTCCTTTGTTTCACTAATTTGACACACAATGTCTTAAACAGATTTTAATTGACCACTCTTTTTAAATTCAAGTGCCTCGACTTTTCTAGCTAAAGATGCAAATTTGTCTTGGAGGTCATGATCTTCCCCAAGGTTATACATAACTCCACTAGATATATGAGGTTGGGTTTTACTTGGTGCCTCATAAGTGCCTGTAGTGTCCCAATTTTGTGCATTTTCAGCTAATAAGTCTAGGTACTCCATTGCTTCATTAAGGTCTTTATTTTGAAAAGTTCCATTGCACATCAATTCCACCATTTGTCTATCTTTACATGTTAACCCTTCATAAAAATGTGAAACTAATCTCAATGTTTCAAAACCATGATGAAGGCAAGTATTAAGCAAGTCTCGATACCAATGTTAGGATAGTGGTGAAGACAAATTGTCTCCTCATTAAGACTTTCATCTCCCCCCAAGTCTGAACAAGTCGTTCCTCATTCCTCCTTCTACTGATCATAATCTGATCCCACCAAATCAATGCATACTTCGTAAACTCAATTATCACCAATTTTACTTTTTTTGTTCAGAATAGCTATGGCAAATCAAAATTCCAATCTACCTTTTTCTCCCACTCTTTATGGCCAGCAGATGCACAATCATAGTCATCTGCACCCGCATCTATGTTTTCGTTAATAAACTCTTCAAAATCAAATCTGACATTCTGTACAGCTATAAGGACTGTATTTCCCCGGCGATTAGCCCCACTGTTCCGTTGCTTTATCGAATTCACCTCATCTTTCAGATCCTTGTACGTCCTTGTCAACAACTCAAGTTGCTAGCCTATGGCTTGTAATTGGAAAGCTGTGTCAGCGTTTTGTGTCGCTGATTCGTTGTTTTCAAACATTCTTTGAATCTGCAAAATTTAGTTAGTAGCATAAAATATATCCTTACACCTCTCGTGTACCACACAAAAAAACAAAATCCAGGCTTTTCACTCTAATAAGCTCACTACGTCTTTTACCTCATAATTTGTTTTCTTTTGGTTATTTAGGAACTGAAATCAACAGATCAAAGTCAGTTGCCTTCATAACACACTCTAATTATAATTTTCAGACTCAAGAATCAAAAAATAAACTGAAAACAAAGCAAAAAAAAAAAACTATGATTACAATTTTACGAGTAGCAATGCAAATTCGTACGAATTGTGGACGAAACGAAGACACGAAATAAAACAGAAGCGAATATTTACGAGAACAATTAATTGACTCCTAGATAACCCAAATATAGTAGAAGCAAAAAGATTTGGACAAAACTAAACAACAAAGATCATGATTTGAAACTTGAGGCAAATCTAACCTATTACGTAATTTTTACATAACATAATTAAAACCCAAACCAAATGATCTTGAAATGACCTCAAATTCAATATTTAGTATTACAATACTATGGAAACACCAAAAATAAATTTATAGGTCGTTCTCTTATGTCTAGGTACTCAAACCCCTTATATGATTAGTTTACGACAAAATTGAACCTCCAATTAAAACCTCCAGAAGCCGATATCAAAATAAGCCCAAATTTAATATATGATGCGATATCACCCCTAATAGACTGAATATGAAGTTTAAATTGATTTCGAGGTGGTTTGGTTATGGTTCACCAAGAGTTGTGTTTATACGGCAAAAATTGAATGATCTTTCAAATTTCAACTAATCCCTCTTTCACTCTCTTTTTGTTTTTTTTATACTAATATGATTAGAGATAGTAACAAGATGAAATATAAACTTTTTTTTTTTGCTTAGATGATGTAGACATGAAAAACAAGAAGATGGACGCAAACACTGAAAAACTTAAAGGAACACTAAAAAAACAAAAATAACATAATGATATGACCTTGTTTCGGAGCCTAGCTTTAATACCAATTGATGTGAACCTCATGATTACGTGGTCACGCAAACTACAATTAAGATTGAGATCTGGTCCCGGAAAGCTGAAATAGGTTTGATAAGAGTGTGACATAATGGAAACCTGCCCCATGGCACCAACACTATTGGAATGAGTAGAATAACGCCACGAAGCCAGTTAATCTTCAATAAGTCAGATTCAGTTCGTTCAAGAACTGAAGAATGCAAGAATCACTCTCACATATTAAAACTAAAAAATTCAGAAGTAACCATCATCAAAGCTGCTAAAATTTTGGCTTATATGAGTTTAAATAGTTCTTGAAAAATTAACCCTAATGGACCCTTTATGTGGACTTATATGAGGTTCACTCAAAACTAGCCCAAAACCCTAAACTAAAAAGCCCTTAACTTAATCCAAACAAGCCTTGGATCCTAGCTGAAAACAAAGTATTAATTAAGGCCAAATAAGCTTTGGGTTGTAACTAACAAAATAAAATAAAGCCCCTAATATTACAGAACTGATTTAAGGCTTCTTTATAGCCTTCCATGCAGCCCTTTAATCCTAGAAATAAAAGGAAAAGGTAGCCACCCATATTGTTTTCAAGTTGTAGTAGGATTCTTTTGTTTCCTTTGCTATCCTCACTTTATGGTCTAAATAAGGTTGTATTGGACCCTTCTTGCATATAGATAAGATGTACTACGATCTCCTCTTGATACTCCAATGGACCTTTCAATTCTGACTTGGTGGAAACCTTCAAAACCAATACATTCAATGCCTCTTTTAATGTCTTTGTCTTGGACCGAGTTATTGGACCATTTGGAACATGTAATAGGTCCTTATTGGTGTTTCTGGGCTGGTCCATATCACATGTGCTTCACGAACAAGCAATTCACGCAAAGAACTAGGTCTGATAGGAGTGTGACACAATGGAAACCTGCCCCAGGGCACTAATACTATTGGAATGAGTAGAATGACTCCACGAAGCCAGTTAATCTTCGATAAGTTAGATTTAGTTCGTTCAAGACTTGAAGAATGCAAGAATCACTCTCACACATTAAAACTAAAAAATTCAGAATAATAATCATCAAAGCTGCCAAAATTTTAGCTTACATGAGTTTAAATAGTTCTTGAAAAGTTAACCCTAATGGACCTCTTATATGGATTTATATGAGGTTCACTCAAAATTGACTTAAAAACCCTAAACTAAAAAGCCCATAACCTGATCCAAGCAAGCCTTGGACCGTAGCTCAAAATAAAGTTTTAATTAAGCCTAAATATGAAAGAAAATAATAAAAATAACTAATTTATTATTAAATACCATCAGCCCTTCTTTCCTTGTGTAGCTAGGATGAATAAGGTATCCTTATAAGAAAAGGATTCTGAAACATTAATGAATCATTGCCACATTTGTAAATTATATTGCAGCTCATTAAAGATTCTTATGGAACTAGAAAATTCCCAAAACCAGCGGCCACATCCTTGTAGGAAAAGGATCCTTATCAAATAGGAAGTCCACAAGTCAAATGGAAGTAAATAACAGAATTCGTACAGCCTCTGTTGACTAGTATTGTGGTACCTTCCCGAACTCCGATTGACCTAAATGTTTAACCCAAGGTAATACAACATGTCTGGAGAGTCCACATAAAATATTAGTCCAATCCAATGGTCGGATTGAGAAATATGATTGTTTCCGTAAACTTGTACTGTTACGCTTTTTATGCCAAAATCCGAATCTGACCTTATGTGGGTCGTATCATAAGGCTGAACTATATTAAGGAGCCTCCATTCTCCTTCCATTTCATTGCACCTCCATCTGCCCCACAACAGCTCCCTCTCACAAAACCCAAGCCAGGCATCCCCCACTGACTTCAGCCTCTTCTTCTCCCTTATCGACCACAATAGATCTTCCCTCATCAACATCCTCCACCAATCTCCATAGTTAGCTACAGCAGCACTGTCCTCACTAGAGATCCACAAGCATCACGAATGACAGCAGCAAGCCTAACCGCTGCTGCTACCAACAGGAGTGAAGACCATCAATTCCTTGACCACCATCGCAGCTCCCTATACAACAGCTAGATCGGCCACCAAAAGAAGGAAAGAATAACAAACCAGAGCAGAAAAAAAAAAAGACCCGAGATCAGGAAAGAGAAAAGAAAATTAAAATCAACTGCTTGTTGTGTTTCTTTTTTTTACAGATAACTGCAATAGTCACCTCTAACGAGGAAGAGAATAGAGGAGGAAGTCGTTTCGAATCTCCCCTATTGCCTAGAGTTTTGTGGCGAAGCGTGAGATTCAAAGGGGTCTCTACTTAGTATTATGATCACTGAGAACCTCAGTTGTTCTTTTAGAGTTTAAAATAAGGGATTGGTTGTGTTAAAAAAACAACATTATCACCCTAAAACATCTTACTTAAGGTAAGTTATATTAGTACTTGTCTTTTACTCCTAACGTGAATGTATACCAAGGGTTTATTTATACTAATTCATGGACATATAAGGTCAAGAATGGGTCTAATGTAAAGGATTTGACCGAAAGGATCAAAAGATGGTTGGTTAGGCAAAAGTCTATCCTTTATAAGGTTCAGGTCATTTCACCATTCTTGGTTATTGTCATAAATTAATTTTGAATCCTTCAAAATTGTTTTATAAAAACGAACATTTTTCATTCAAAAATCCAAAAAATCAGAAATCCAAAAAGTTTGGAATACAAGTTTGTGAGCTATAATAGGTCATAACACTAGAAAGATAGTCAGATTAGAATATTGTTGACGAGATAAAGTTGAAGAAGGATTTAATTGAAGTAAAATTAATTTTGAAAGTTAACTTGATCAAAATTAAAATAATTAATTAAGTTTAAGAACTTAATTAAACTTTTAATATGTTTAATCGATTAAATTAAAGACTTAAACAAAGCAAAAAATAAATCTGAAAGTCAGTTCAACATTTTTTTGCCCTGTTATTGTATAGCAGATCTAACATTTTTTTGCCATCTTTCCCATTTAAACCCTTTACAAAGCTAGCCAAAAACCAGCCAAGGCCACGGTTGTACCCTGTAGGCTGCAGAGTCGAGAAGTGCACCCTCTTACACTCCTTGAATAGGCAGTTGAATTGCAAGGAGTTCTTCCAAGACAGACAAAAAAACCAAGGCTTGAGAAAACAAACAAAACCTACAAAGCAAGGGAGCAGTATACTACTAGCCTTGCAAGAGAGTAGGACGGGCATGAAAAAGGAATCAACAACCAATATGGATGCCTAGTCATAACGATGTTGATTTTGCCCACTGAAGATCTTCACTTGCTGGCTTGCAAATATTGACCAAGAGGCAACCATAATCAGTGGGGACGAATTAAACACCAAAAACTCATTTTTTTCCCATCATTTTTAGACCAAAAGCCATCCAGTCCATCGTGAACAACCCATGTTCCAGCAAACCCGTCATCTTCCTCCTCGCTACTAGCAACCATGACCAAGAACCAGCCACGAAGCCAACACCTCTACCATTACAACCCAAACCTATCTCTACGTGGAGCAGCAGCCCTACAATATCCTTTTAACCCAAATCCCAACCACACAATAGCCACCATAAAACCTGAGATTAGGCCAAGAAACCAAGCAAAACTCCACAGTAAACCACACCAATGAATCCAACAGTGGTTGCTGCTTCTTTTATCAAGAAAGTCAAATCGTTTTCTTCCTGTTTCTTTCTTGAGTTCATCTCTGCATGCGAGGTACACGCATGACTGACAAAGCACCAAAAGTGGCAGTAACAGCCCAATGCCAATGAGTAGCCACAGCCACAATAGAGAGCAAGAATCTGCAGAGAGAGAAATTGATCTAAGAGAGAATGAAGGAAACAAACCAAAACTTTATGTGTGGGTTTATCTTCTTTCTTCTTCTTCTTCTTCTTCTTGTATTTTTTTTTAAGGTAATAGTTAAGAGTCACCATAAAAAGTATAAGAAGGAAGAGGAGAAGCTGTTGCTTGAGATCCACCTTGTTTTCTTGTTTTCCGGTACACTAGTGTTGGCGCGTGAAGTCACGCATGATAACGATGATGGCATATGAAACCCATTCACCACTATTGTTCCTATACTTCCAACCTTGATTTCAGTATATCTTGCACACATCAAACACCTCCTACAATTGATCTATAACCTTAAATTGTTTTTTAACAAATTGCTAAAATATTATAAAATTTAGGAACAAAATTCACATTGTTGTTTATAAGTTTTGGACTGTTTGAACAATATTAATTTGGATTGTTATGTATTGTGATTTGAGATGATTTGATATTTTTTGTTGGATTGTTTATTTTTTTTATATGGTGATTGCTATTTGAAAATTAAATATTGATGCATGGATTTTGTTAAGGTTTGTGTTGATTCACTTAAATTAGAATGATTAACAAAAGTTGAGTTAATTTTTGGTATCATTGGATTATTAAGTTGATGAGTAATGAATAAATATTTTGCATTGTGATTAAAACAGCTTGATTAAAAGCATTTTTGGGTTTTACACATGTTAATTTGATAAGAAAAGTATTCAAGAATTATGAAATGCAATGTTAATGGCTAAAATGCTTAGAAAACATTTTTTTGGCTTTTTTTCAAGTTTTTTTTAAATATTTTAAAAAGACATTGGAAATTACTAAATGAGTGCAATGATTTATAAAACTCTTAAGTTATTGGAAAAATGTTAACTTAAATAGAGATATCTACACCAAATTTTAGCAAATCGCAACTAGAGTTCCTTTTAGGATTTTCCTCGTGTGGTTGTCATAATTGTTCTTGGGGAGATGAATTGATGTAACTTATATCTACACTCAGGATCGACATGGATACAACCATGGTTGTTAAAAACGAGTTTTGACTCGTAAAATCATCGATTTTACAAGTCAAAATGCATAAAACATGTAAAATTGGGTTTAAACTCGAAAATCGGTAAAATCGATCAAACCTGGTCAAACTCGTATAAAATCAGGTTAACCCATAAAAACGATTCAATTTCTTGATTTCACATGAAATTTAAAACTTGTACCCTGTGCTGACTCAGCACCCCCTTTTCCCAATCCTCACCCCACCCGTGACCAACATGAATTGGGATTGTGCTAGTTGAGTAAGGAAGCTAGTACTACAACGTTGGAACCAAAGGATATGGTTCTTCATCTTTCAAAAACTAGGCTCTTATTATCTGAAGAAGAAACGATCATCATTTGGAGTGGAGAGAGAGCTGAGGGAGCATGAATTGAACCCAACACCACCATGTTAAGGGGACCTTTGTTGTCCACTTGATAACTCTAGTTTTTATTAAAGGATAAAGGATTCACCATCTCTATCTCCCCCCCTTTCTAAATGCGCAGAAGCAAGAACCATCACAACCAAGAATGAAAGAATTAGGATCTGGTTTGTTTAAAATCTTTCATTTCTTTTGCAATGTCCTTAGTTTAGTAAGAGATGGTGTCTAAAAGCTGTTTTTTATTTTTTTGGATTTTTTGTTGGTTTGTGGTGCTAGATCTGTATGTGAGACTAAAACAGAAAAGGATTTAAAAGTAGAGTATATATGTCCGTTTTGCGGCGAGGATTTTGATGTTGTTGGTCTTTTTTGCCACATCAATGAAAAACATCCTGCTGAAGCCAAGAATGGGGTATCATATTCTTATCGAGTTCTATTGATGGATGTAAATTAAAAAGTTTAGTTCTTTAGTGTTAAATTGCTTTTGGTAAAGGGTTTTATGGGGTTTGATTTTAAATGAGATAATTTGGTTAACTGTGTGAGTTTGTTGCCTTGTTTTTTAGGATTTTTTTTATTTTATCCTAAAGCATATAAATTGGTCATTTTCTTTTTGTAACACTATTAATTACAATTTTCTAGTTTTTTTTTTGTCTAAAGACTATTACTAAAATGATATTGGAATTGTTTGTTTTCAGTTATATCCAGTTTGTGCTAAAAGGGTGGGGATGGACATTGTTACTCATATTACTTGGTAGTATGAGAACTTTTTTAATATATCCTTGTATCTCAAAATTTAACTCTTAACATTTAACATTTTGGTTCTGGTTTTTTTACATAATCTGGATTGGTTTACACATAACCAAACATGCATGTTTATGTAGTTCAAATGTTAATTATATGGAAAAGTGACCTAGGTAATGTTGGTAACTGAAAATCTGTTTAGTGAATCTCTAGGCTCATGAGAAACTTTCAACATCAAAAAGGTGCTTAGGAATCTCCTATCTTGTTAGTTACCGGTTAACGGTGTCCGAACTATTAGTTTGTATCGACTTCTCTATTGAAGTTCCTTGACTGGAGATTACGTGTAGCATAAGAGGAGAGCGCGGAAGGGGGGAGCTAACTCAGCATTTTCTATACTGAGAAAAGAGCTGCAAGAAGGAAGTTTACAATCCCTTCTTGGTGGATCTTCATGCTTTGTTTTGTCCTCCAATACAAAACTTGATCCATTGCTTTCACCTTTCATATTTCTTGTCATAGTTTTGCAGAATTGGAAAACTTAAAACTAAGGTTCAACTTCCTGCAGTATGATGTTAGTGTTTTCCTTTTCTGTTAATCTTTTCACTAGTTAAGCTTTTTCATATTTTTATAGTGAAAAGAGTTGTGTTATAACCTAGTTTCCATGGAAATTTCACATGCCCATTTAGGCAAGTCAATTGTTACCTAGATTTGTAACCAAAAAGTTTTTATTCAAATTGAGAAAATTAGTTGTTGCTTGTATTATGGTGTTTTTGGCAGCCTCAACATTTATTAAATTTCTTATCCTTGCACAATTAGCATGTCTGATTAATTTGTGTTCAAAGTGTATTGAATTGCAGGATATAATGCATATTTAACATGTATTCTCTTCATTTATTGAATTGTGATTTTATGATTTTTAATTAAAAAAAATTTACTTGCAATTTTATGATTTTACAATTCGAGTTTATATTATATGTTCCGTGTCGTGTTAAAAAAGCATTTTTGACAACCTTGGATACAACATAAAGTCTTTGTTTCATGAAATTTTAAGGCTTTGACTAGACATAAGATTTGTCATATCAATTACCTAGCTAACCTAGACAAATATGTTAATCAACACTACTAGTTGATGGTTACATTGTTTATGAGAAAATATGATGTTAAATAGGTCAAGCTCTGGCATTGACTTGCATTAACAATATTCTATATACCTAACTATGGTAAGAAGGGTCTTATTAGCATTTAGTGCTAAATACCAATAACATATATGGTAGGTAAAGAAACATAGGTTGGGCAATCCTGTCTAGGTATGTAAACATTAGATTCAAGCTTGTTCATCTGAGAGACACCCTAAGCTCAAATGGTGGTTTGCATTTAGTGAGTTAATTACACCAATTTAAAGATTGTTTCAATTGGATCAACTCGGCTTTATAGAGCTTAGGTTAATTGAGTCAATTAGAATTTCTAGAGATCATGTTAACTAAGTCAACTAGGTTTTTTGAAAATTGTGCATCCTTTCTATACTTGCTCCTAAAAGGAGAAGCAAATTCTTAGGATGGAGTGTTTGAATAGGAGTGGTGGCCCATTAAGTTTTAAGCAAGTCATCTTGATGTGTTTTGCCTCGTATTTAATACCTAGAATTGAGCCTATGATTCAAACTAGGATTTCCCAATCTATCTCCTGGATATCATGGATAAATCTACCATCAATTTCAGTACATTGAACATCTAAACAAACTTTATTATTATTTATATTTTACAGATATGCATCCAATGGATGGACATTAGCATCCAGAAACTCATCTATCAAGTTATCCACCTTAATTTTTTTTTTTTTGAATAGGTGCTTCCAACCCAAAGAATTACTAAGGCATTTGGTATAATTTGCAAAGCTTCTAAATGTTCTTGTTGTTAGTTAGAACTTCTCATCTGACAACATGAATTAATTATAGCATATACTCAAATGACTTCAAAGTCCATTCATTGCTGGAGAAATTTGATATAATAATAGGAGGCATTAAGAGCTCATTCCTGACCAGTGAGGATCATCTGGAATTGTTAATTCTTAATTGGGATACATTGAAGTACTTGTTGTATATGAGTAATCATCAATTGGGAACATATTAGAACTCATGTTCTGCATAACTAGGAGTGCTGAATTTGATGAAACACCTGTTGTGGTGTTGTCCTTATGTGCCTCTCTATGCATTGTAGTTTATTGAAGTTGCATTGCGTATTCTAAATCCCATCACACATCAATCATATTAGGCATGTCTGCTCCTTGTGGCTTTAAACACTTCTATATTTCACCAAATTTTCTCAATGAATTAGAGTTGATGTGACTTGCTAGTAAAGGATCAATAATCTTTTCAAGCTGCCCTTCCTTTTGCCAAAACATCCCCCATTTAGCTAAGTTTATTTCCTCTCTCTACTGTGAGTTTACAATAGGGGGTCGAGCACAAAGCACTTTAAGAAGGACCGCACTAAAAGAGTACGCATCTGACTTGTTGGTTAACTAAAAAGTTCTGAAATATTCAGGGGTAGTATAAACAAAACTACCATTCAAACCCATACTTATTATATGGTACGGGTTAGGCATTCCTAATTGAGAAAGACCAAAATTAGCTACTTTGGCCACGTAATGTTCATCTAGTAAGATGTTTGTGGACTTAACATCATGATCAAAGATTCCTCCACCTGGACCAATGTAAAGGTAATAAAGACCCTGATGCGAACCTTGTGATCACGTGGTCACGCAACCCACAATCAAGATTGAGATTTGATACCGGAAAGCCGAAATAAGTCTGATAGGAGTGTGACACAATGGAAATGTAACAACCCCGATTTTCTACATTCTTTTTTGCGATACATTGGAAATTTTTAGGTAATTTTTTTTTTTTGATATACAGGTTCCACCAAAATTTCGGCAGAGTCTCCCCTATACTGGGAGGTCCCAAGTTATCGACATATACCCTGTTTACACTTCTAATATCTCACATCTCCTCATAACTCAATTACGACCCAATCATCCTAGGTCTCAACCCAACTCATTCTCATCAACATAACACATCTTATTCAATAACATCATATAATGTAGTTCAAATAAAAGATTCAATTTCAATTATAAACATGCATGGTCAAAAAGGTACTAAGAGTTTCAACCATTAGATTAAAGACATACATTCAAATTTACAGATTTATATTACATCTCAAGTTTTAGGAGATAAGTCCATTAATTTACAATTAATGTACATGGTCAAAAGCAAAAGACAACTAAACTAGTATCACTCTTGACATGACCCTGATGGACCTGAAAATAGAAATTAACATGTACACGTAATTATACGAAAATAGTAACAAGCAATAACAATGGCAAACAATAATCTCTACGGAATTTCTTTTGATATATAAAGTTAGGCATAAACCTCTTTTACAACATATATTTTCCATCTATTACCAATATCCATCTAATATCCTATCTCATTTGCCAAAAACAATTCCATTTTGGAAATCTCAACACAACTTAACGGTTTGCGAGCACCATCTTCTTATAAATCAATTCTCACTTAATACCAAGATATTCCTCTCTTGGTATCATTAGCTTATCTCATTCTTTTGGAATAACTAATCCATATATTCCCTTTCTGAATCTGTTGCTAAAAGGTAATCACTGAAACTAATAAATCTCATTAGTATTATTAGTCTTCTAATATCGAGCTAGACTAATCAATTACATTCACATGTCAATATCAAACCGATCATTATCATTAACTATTCCTTCCTTAGAATGGTTAATCAAATCTTATTCATATCTGGTTTACCATCAAACTTATCGATGTCAAGAACCCTTGACATCATTAGCCTCCTTACCTGGAGTAGCTAATCACACCAGAAATGGTTGTCGATACCAATGTGACCTATTGATATCATTAACTATTCTCGACCCGGAATGGTTAATCAATGCCATTTGATTCTTCCATTCGTGCCTAACCCCTTTCATTATTATTTTTTATTAACATCATATGCATTGTAACCACGGTTGCCAAGTATCATTCGCACACAATCTTAGTTATCGACACTACGGTCACTAAGCATCCTTAGCCACCAACACTATGGTAACCAATTATCTATCAATTCCCCTCCAATCTCCAAGTCATTGTGTCTATCCAATAACCACATTAATTAATTTACTCAATATTTTAGTCATATATTAATTATTTTACTCGTAACATTTAGAATTTACTACTTCTCACTTCAATAAATTAATTCACATAATCTCTTCAAAACTTAACTATCCGGCTACTCATCCCGATTGCCAATAATTCTGGTAATTTCATATAATTACCCACACATTTGGTTAACCTTCCTCGGTTACCAATAAATCTAGTAATTTCATACGAATTACCCAGCCTCCAGCTAACCTCTTTTGTTAGCCAATCAATCCGGTAATTCCATACGAATTACCCTATATTCGATTAACTTCCTCGTTAACCAATAAACCCGGTAATTCTCTTAATTACCCAAGAAATCTGGCTAACCCATCCTGGTTGCCAAAATCAATCCGGTAATTCCATACGAATTACCTAGCATCCGGCTAACCTCTTTTGTTAGCCAATCAATCCGATAATTCCATACGAATTACCTCATATTCAGTTAACTTCCTCGTCAACCAATAAACCTAGTAACTCTATAATTACCCAAGAAATCTGGCTAACCCATCCTGGTTGCCAAAATCAATCCGGTAATTCCATTCGAATTACCCAGCACCCGGCTAACCTCTTTTGTTAGCCAAATAATTTCAGCACTTTCTCTTAACTTACCAATAGTTCTTATTTGTAATAATCACTCAACTTATTCATTTGTTTCATTCTTTTAACATCAATTAAACACACAACACAGATATTAAGAAAAACTGATAATTACAAAATAAGGTGATGAATCACCTACCTAAAATAGGTGCACGTGCTGCCACTCCATGCAATTGTCCGGTCCCCACAGCTTTCCCTGTACCACCAGGGATTCAATTTTTATCAACAATACAACCAACATCACATCTTCATTTAATTCTCATTCAACTAGTATTCTCAAACTAATCACAAGGAATTTTCTTTAAGATCTCATACACTTACTCATTTTAATGTTTATATTCATTCTTATAATTTTGTTATCAAAACCATCACTCAACAGCAATTCCAAGCAATGATTAAAAATCGTCTAATTTCGATCAATTAAGCTTAACCAACCCAGAACACTATCTAGTGTCTTAATCATATCTAAAGTTGTAAAACTCAGTTTTGGGAGTGATTTATCTCTATGAAAGGCTAAACATAGAGATACAAATTTTATGAATAAACCAACTCCAAATTATTTTGTTTTAAGGCTCACAATCAACAATCATAATAGCCCCTCCTTTATAGCTAAAATTTTGGACAACGAGGATTTTCATTCCTTGGAAATCCTTTTCAACTTCCAACTTATTTTCATTGCAAAAACAACATCATCCAAGGTCATTTGGCATAATTAAATCACAAATTCAACCCAATTCTAAAGCAAAACATTCAAACAATTTCCCTACCTCTACAATATAGCAAAGATTAGACCAAAAATAAGGAAACTCATTCCTTTTGGGATTTCTCCTAATATTATTATTAATACAACAAAATGATGAACTATTCATTTTCTTTCGCTCTCTCCTCGTGCGATTAAACATATGCGGCAAACCTTAACAATTAATATTCTTAGATCATTATCACCAAAACAATTTCACCCCACTAGTTGGAATCCATGACAATCTTCATTAACTAATCAATTTGCCAAAAATACTTATGGCTAGCTTTAAATATGCTTTATTTTCCATATTTCTTTCATTTCAATTTCTTCATGGTTCCACCCCATTTATATCCACACAACCAACAAGTTAGCTTTGTATTCAATCAACATGTTCATATAGCAATGTTCCTTACTATTCTTACACAATAATTATACTTCCCCTCATATAAAGAATACACAATTAATCTATAATAATCCCAATAACAAGAACATATTTTACCATTACATCTTCCATAAAACCTACACCCACACAATTCTAATTTCATCAAAACATGCATTTAATCAAGCTTACTACATTTTGTCAAAACTAGCAATAGATTCAAAAGGTAACAAGTCATCAACCTCTGATTGTTGTTTCAAATCCAATGGTCAGACTACATATCATAGAGTTGTGCATAATATATCTAAAAATCATAATGATCCAACGGTTAAATCGCCCTAGATCTGAAGAAAACCGAGCTTACTTGAAAATAGGCGAGATATTGTTCAACATGCATGAAACCTTGCCGGAGAAATATTTTCCGATCTCCACCGTTCAGAATGAAGGACACATCTAGACGCACCACATATCCAAGAATGCGCAAGATCCAACGGTGGAAGAGAGAGAAATCGGCCAGCGACCAAACTGCCCTGCAGGTGCATTTCCTTTTTGTTTTTCAGGAAATTGCCGATGATGATTTATGTCAAATGGAGTGTGTTCCTTCCAATCCCTCCCGTCAGTTAGTAGATAAGTGTAATAAGAACAACATATCCAAAACTTAGCATGATCCAACGGTTGAGTCCTGAGATATGGCCACCGGAGTATTATTGGTTTTACTCCAAAATCTGCAGCTCTCTCTATCCGCTTTTCTCTTCTTCTTCTTTTTCTTTTTTTCTTTTTAATCTGGTGGCCTTTGCATTTTTATAGGCACCTTTTTCCATAATTACAATTTTGTCCCTTATTCATGCCTTTATGTATTTTATTTTATTTTTCATGTAAACTATCTAGTTTATTTCTGCTTAAATCGTTAGTCTTTACCAAACTCCGATTGGGATGAGATATTTAACCAAGGTAGGAAAACATATTAATAGACTTCATGCAAAATTTCATCCCGATCCTACGATTGGATTGAGAATTCTGCTTCCTAATATAAACTTGTTCAGTTCATGACTTTTTATAAACAATCTAGATTTTTCTTGTTCAATCTTCACAAACAAAAATCATATCAATTATCCTTCTAAACCTTTACGATCATTTTATTATTTTGAAATGTATTCATTTTAGGATTTCCACCTTTATTTATTTATCGGGCTTATTACCGTTTCAAAATAACGTCACTGAGTTTAATCGGTGTTTGCACCTTCAGTCCTACCCTTTTTCATTGCACTATCATTTATTATAATGCATTCTTTATTACCTCACTTATTTCCTAAAAATATTTTGTTATTTTTCTCATTATTTTATCCATCAAAACACGTTACCAGTTTCTCTGTCCTTATGAATTCTAAACCAAAATTCATTTTATAGAGGTCATCTCTTCCATTATATATCATTATTTATCTGTTATTTCTAATCTTGGTTTTCATCACTCATTGAAATATTACCACTTTCAGTCTTACGTTTACATGAGGGTTTACATATCTACATATTTAAATTATAAATTTCCAGGGTTTTCACAGGAAACTTGCCCCAAGGCACCAACACTATTGGAATGAGTAGAATGACGTCACGAAGCCAGTTAATCTTCGATAAGTCAGATTCAGTTCGTTTAAGAATTGAATGCAAGAATCACTCTCACACATTAAAACTGAAAAATTCAGAATAATAATCATCAAAGCTGCCAAAATTTTGGCTTATATGAGTTTAAATAGTTCTTGAAAAGTTAACCCTATTGGACCCCTTATGTGGACTTATATGAGGTCCACTCAAAACTGACCCAAAAACCCTAAACTGATAAGCCCATTAAAAGTAAATAACAGAATTCGTACAGTCTCTGTTGACCAGTATTGCGGTGCCTTCTCGAACTCCGATTGACCTGAATTTTTAACCCAAGGTAGGAAAACATGTGTGGAGAGTCCACATAAAATATTAGCGCGATCCAACGGTCGGATTGAGAATTATGATTGTTTTCGTAACCTGGACTATTGCATTTTTTACGCCAAAATCCGAATCTGACCTTACGTGGGTTGTATCACAAGGCTAAACCGTATCATTGCTCCCTCTGGTATTTTTTGTCAAAAGAAAAGGGAGGCCGATGGGTTGGCTGAGAGAGGAGAGGGACGATAGAGAGGCTGCCGGAGACGATGGGAGAAAACAGTGATGGAGGGTGAGAAGGAAAAGGGAGCAGAAGTTAGAGGGGTTTGTTGGCTGAGAGGGGAGGCTTGTCCGGCTTAAGGAAGAAGAAACCAAAAACCAGTGGGGGGCGCGACCGACTAATTTGAAAGAAATAGGTTTTTAGGGTTAGGGTTTTTTTGTATTTTTCTCTAAATATGGAAAATTACCCTCTTGTGAATGTGTTGGAAACTCCTATTTACAGACAAAAATGTTGCTAGGTTTTCAAACTTAATCCCTCAACTTCTTCTTCTTTTTTATTTTGTAAATTTGATTTTTTCTTATTTTGTTTGGATTTTTCTTATCAACATCGACTCGAATGAGAAAAATCGATGATTTTAAAATATAATGCGTTCAAAGTCGAACACGTTTTAAATATCTTTGAAAATTTAAATTATTTTGAGACAATGTTAAAAGTGTTAAAAGCGATACAAATATATTAAAAAACATATATTTTTTTTAATTTTTGGTGTTTTTTGTTATTCTTAGATTTTTCAAAAAATTTATCAAAAAAAGGGTAAAAGATTTGGTAACAACAACGAGCATTGGTCAACTAGATTATCAATTTAATCAGTCATCTTTCCATCCATCTATTTATTCTATCTATCTATTTATTTTTATGAAACATCATAATTTTTAGTGTTTTTTGTTATTCTTAGATTTTTCAAAAAATTTATCAAAAAAAGGGTAAAAGATTTGGTAACAACAACGAGCATTGGTCAACTAGATTATCAATTTAATCAATCATCTTTCCATCCATCTATTTATTCTATCTATCTATTTATTCTTATGAAACATCATAATGTTCATGGGCTCCGCAAATCAATGTGCCCATTTATTATCGGGTCATAGTTCTTGTGTGCTGGACTACCATGTTCGTCTCATTTGTTTTGGGTATAACAGTCCATCCATCTCTTTGAAGCCCACATTTCAGATGTGAACTGCTGTTACCCGTCTGAATCGAAATATAAAATATATAAAAACTACAAGATAGCAAGAAAAAACCTCACTTGGTTTTCAGTTACAGAGCTCTTCCGTCTCCTTCAGGCTTCAGTTCACATATATCGGCGCTGCCCCTCAACCTTTAGTCGCTTTAGCCCGTATGATTTTATGACCTACATAATCACAGTCATTAGTACCGGGAACTTTCGTTACAATGACTTCCATCACCTCAGTGGAATTGAATTACCTTGTTTTCCGCTACCTTCAAGAGTCAGGTTCGGCTGCATTTTCAATTACTTTTTTTTTCAATTTCTTGGAAGTTAGGGTTATCCTTATTCTAATGCTTTATAAATAAAGTAATTAAGGTTAGGTTAGGATTTTGCTTTTAGAGTTTTGTTCTAAATGTTATCAATTAGTTTTGTTAATTTTGGGTTTTGTTTCTGTTTTTTCTACTAAAAGAGCTTGTAGATCTTTGAACTGGGTTCTTCATTACTTGTTAAATTTTATTTACTTATAGTGGATAAGAATGTATATGGGTTGCCTGACTTTTCAATATGGAATTCGAATGAAGCACGGGGCTGCAAAACATTTGAATTTGGTTGAAAATATAGTTCATTTTTTTAATGGATTTGATTCAAACTGTTATTGAACACACCCAATAGGCCATAACTATGCTAGAAAATTTTTAAATTTTATTGATGCCATCCATGGCGAAAGATTTTTTTTTTTGTAAATGCCTTCTGGTAGCTATTGTTTGTGGGAGCGAAGATTGGTTATTGGTAGAAGACAAGGGGTTCTGATATTTGGTTGCCAATTTAAATACATGGGAGGAATTTCTAGTTTTTGAAATTTTGTAATGGTGTTTGTGATTCTATTCCTGCAGGTTTTACACATTCAGCTTTTGCCTTAGGATATGAAGGTGGAATTAACAAGTGCACCATAGATGGCAATATGATTCCACCTGGTGCTCTCATTACATTTGTACAAAAGGGACTTCAGTACTTGGAAATGGAGGCGAATTTGAGTAATGTTAGCATGTTTAAATTATTGCTTGTTAAGCATTTCTGTTTTACATGCCTTGGGATTTATGTTGATCAAGGTTTTTTTCAAGCTTGCCAGAGTGATGCAGATGTTGATGAAGATTTCTCTTTTTTGCAACCTTTGGATCTTATCACAAAAGATGTGAATGAATTGCAGCAGATCATAAAAGAGAAGAAAAAAAATCTGCACAAGGATAGAGAGAAAGAAAAAGAAAAGGAAAAAGACAAGGACAGAGACAAAGATAAAGAGTTCGAAAGGGAACATGAAAGAGAATGTGCCCGAGTGAGAGAGAAGGAAAGGCATGAAAGGGAAAAGGAGAAAGAAAAGGATAGAGAGAGGTTAGAAAGTGAAAAAGAGAGAGACAAGCAGCTTGAGGATAACAGTGATAGAAGAATGGTCACTGATGCAGAAGATAAGCATGAAGAAAATGAATTTTTTGAAGGTAATCTGACTTCTATGTGTGTTTTTGTTTTCTGTGGCAGTTTTAGTTTCTTGAATTTATTCTTAACACTTTATATGGGGTTTTCAAGGTGCCTTGCCCCACCTCGCCTCAGTAAAGCACTTTGATGCCTTGTGACCACAAGCCATGGTTAAATTGTCATACTGTTCCTTTATTTTTTACTACTGTTTTTTATTCTGTTCCCAGTTCTATTACAGCTTAAGCCCCAATATATTATTATTTTCATATACAATATTACTTCATCACTACTTTGCATTAGTTTGGAGTTCTGTGCTTTCAAAGTGTTGGGAAGGTGTGGCATGTTTTATAGTTAAAAGCCAGTTTTTCTTCCCTTTGGAATATGGTGAAATGTTAGTTATATAGACATATGTGGTGAATAAGAGGCTATCATCTTTCACTTGTCTGTGGTATTCTTGAATAAGTAGTGAAAGATACGACATTCTTTCTGCCTCTCTTTGCCTCACTTTTTTCCACTTCTATGTCATGTATTTCTGAAAATGTGAAAATCTATTGTTTAGTAGGACCAGAGCCAATGGATATTTCTATAACATCAACATCTCAGACATGTGAAATTCCTAGTTCTGATGTGATGATTTTGGAAGGACATACTTCTGAGGTATGAGCATTTGCTGATCTTTTTGCTTTTTTATATTAATATTTCGTTTTTTGTTTTCTCCTTACTGCCCTTTTAAGCTAGATATATTTACTACCATGTGATTTGTTTCATTTTTTCCTTTAGGTTTGTGCCTGTGCATGGAGTCCAATAGGACCACTTCTTGCATCGGGGTCAGTGATTTTGGATAGAGGCATCACTGTTGTTGATGCTTCTGTGCTTGCATCTCTGATTTATATGCCAAAACTTATTGTATATTGATTCTTAGTTTTTTATTATTTGCTAAAAATATTGATCCATTAGGTATGTCATTACTTTAACTTTATTAGCATTAGGAAGTAGCAGAACGTTTGTTAAACATGACAGGTTATGCATAGTCCTCCTTTTGTAAGTATCAAGTGTGCTGAATGGAGTATTGATATTATATATTACGTAAACTCATTCCTCCAAGGAGATGAAGTAAATTGAAAGACTTTGATACAATGTGTTAAATTATTTTTAAATGAATGATACACATGCTGGACAATTTGATATTCAAATACCAAAGCATTGAAGTTTCATGTCATCTTAAAAGAAAAGTGCATCGTATCTACTGTAGAGGTTTGCCTTGCATGCAAGTTTGCTATGAGTATTTGTGCTGCTTTGATCTAGTGTCTTTATGAGTTCTGTTATCTATTAAGTTGTATTTCAATATGCAAGGTTAGGACTCTATTTAGATTGCGCATTCCATTTCTCTAATTTGATAATGCCAACACAGGGTAATGGCCTTCAGTGGTAGCTGTCTTTTCTGGATATTATGCAAGCATCTGTAATGTAACTTTTCTTAAAATGTAGATAACTTGTAATATATCATCTGTAATAGCAAAAGAAAATTGTTGGTCCTTCTGTTCGTATCTTAAGTCTTGCATGTCACTCACTTTATTGTTATACCCAGTTCTGGAGATTCCACAGCAAGAATTTGGACAATAACAGAGGGGACCTCTAGGTCTGGTGTGCATAATGATTCTCTAAATGTGCTGGTATTGAAGCATGTAAAGGGAAGGACAAATGAGAAAAGCAAAGATGTTACCACACTTGATTGGAATGTGAGTTCTCTTACAGGCTTTAATTATTGATAATAGTAATTTAATATCTCTTCATATTTTATTCTTATGAATTCATTTAAAGTTTTACATGTTATTGGTAGGTATTCACTTTGTTTTTTTTTTTTCTCCTTTTTGAACCCAAATCATAAGAATCAAGCTATCCAGTTGATTCCGATGTGGTGGAATGAAACTCTCCTTGCCATTAAAGATTCCTTAGATATCATATTTTATGGATTTCTGACTCGTGGATCGCATTACATAATTTTTAAATAGAGAAAGGTAGCTGAACATGGCATGTAATTTACTTCAAATTTGAATAGGCTCAAACTGAAGCTGATAGGCAAGGGTCTAATGATAATCCTTTTTCTTGGTGAATCAAGAAAATTAATTTACATGTCAAATTAATCCTTTTCCTCACATGTACTGATAATTATTTTGCCTTTTTTGTACAGGGCGAGGGAACATTACTTGCTACAGGCTCTTATGATGGGCAGGCAAGAATTTGGAGCACAGATGGTAAGCTATTATAGCAAGATCTGTTTTGTAGCCTTCTATTTAAGCTTGAAACAGAGCTGCGTCTCAAATTTGTTAATATAAACAATAAATTTAGGTAGCTCTGATATCTATCCTTTTCTTTTCTGTTTTTGTGGTGGGCTTTTAAGTGTTGGGTTCACACATGTAAACTTGATGGAGAATGAAGGACAACAACGGAAATCAGCTTATTTGTTTAGAAATTTGAATATTGTATGATTGTTCTAGATTTTATCATTTAGGAATATGAGTATTTATTATTTAGTAGTTAGATTAGGATGTTAGTTTCTTTATTGATTTAAGACTTGCTAGGTTTTTTTATTTGGTTGGTGCATATAAATAAATCCCTAGACATTCAATACTTTGATCATTAAATTATTAACTGAAATTAAAACCGAGTTTCTGCAAGATTTAGTGTCTTTCTTGCTGGTGATTTGTTCCTCTATCTTACATCAAATTCCTTGTTTTGGTGATTTTGCTTTCTTGTCCTACATCAATTTGGCTCCCACCGTGAAATTCATCTAGGGTTCTTGTTCTCTAAAAAAAAAAGAATTCCACAAAGAGAAGAAGTTAAACATGAGAGAACAACTTGAAGTACCAAGAGTTGGTGGCAAAAGGGGTGAAATTTTTTACCACAAAGCTACATTATTATACTTGCATTAGAGTATCAGATTTGTTCAAGCAATTGGCTGCCAATTTTCAAGCTAATAATGTGATCTTGTTTTTTACCACAGAATATTTGGTTGCCAAAATGTGACATATAATAGATTTGGTTTCCCAATTGAGTTGGGTCTTGCATTAAAGTCCAATTCATGCTGCTCTTCTTGCCTTTTGCTAGTGGGGGGCATCAGATTAGTCAAATTTAATTGCAATGGATTGGATTTCTCTGCTTTGGATTTAAGATCATACATCCAATTGAAAACAAAAACAATTGCAATTTAGTGTGTGGCTTAAACAGAAATGGCTTTTAAGGATATTGGGGGAGGATTATGTGACTGGCAATGTACCTCTTTGGTCTCCATCTTTTAACTTGAGAATGGGTTGGTATGAGTGGAACAATCCATCTAGTTCCATGAGAAGAGCACTAAGTCCAGCTATGAAGGCATTTGTATCGAAGGAATTTTTACTGTTCTAAGTATGGATGTTAAACTTTTTGTTGTCGTTTGCTTGATTGAAATTTTTAGAATAAATGCACTTGATGCTCCTTATTGTGATGATCGGAGAATAGATATTTTTCAGCTTATTCTACTAGTATCAGAAGATACCTTTGACACTTTGTTTTGGTTGGTTTTTATAAGCACACTTGGATCTTTGAAATTATTTCTCAGGTCAAACTTTATCTTTTGATGCTCGATCTCAAATGTGATTCTTTGGTTGAGGATAATGCTAAAATGTTTTTTGCGAAGTTACACAAACTACTTTTCCAAAGATATGTTCATGAACATGGATTCTATGATGATTGAGATTTTGAAGGAAATTTATGAAATCCCATTGGAATTAGTCTTTCTTCTTTTGGATAATGAGAGATTGGATAATCAAGCTGTCTCATTTAGTACACTTAAGCTAGTTGATAGTGTTCATATCAATTGCATTTTAGAGCTTACGCCTTCCCTACATGTATAAACCAGTGCACCAATTAGGCTTTCCTCTTGACCACTGTAATAAAGTTGTTGATATCTATGAATAATCCAAACCTTTAGAGTCTAGTGACAACCTACAAATTGGAGAATCAAGAAGTTCCTATCAAAGTTGATGCAAGCATTGAAGAGATTAAAGCAGAGATTGATCACATTGACTTTGTTCCTTTGAATTTAATATTGCATCTGAGAAGATTATCTTTTTGCCCACATTCTTCTCATCATTGAAGAAGGATGAAAGGTATCTAGTGCAAAAGTTTTTCTTAGGGCTATGGTGTGCATGCAAGTTTGTTGAGTTTTTGCTATTTGACACTTACAAACTCGCGGTCAAGTTTTTTTTCCAACCTAGGAGAATGATGGAGAATGAAGGAAAACAATGGAAATCGGTTTATATTCATTTCGAAATTTTAATATTGTATGATTATTCTAGATTTTATTATTTAGTAGTTAAATTAGTATTTTGGTTTCCATATTGAATTAAGATTTATTATTATTGTTGTTGTTGTTGTTTTGTTCGGTGCAGAAAAAAGAATAAGCATTATTTTGATAATTGAATTATTAATTGAAATTAAAACTTTGAGTTTCTACAAGATTGAGTGTCTCTCTTGGTTTTGTTCCTTTAAGATTGAGCATCTCTCTTGTTGGTGATTTTGTTCTATCCTAAATCAATTCTCTTGTTTTGGTGGTTTTGCTCTTTTGTTTTACATGAGAATCATTATCAACTTGTTGCATAGACAAACTGATACAACATTGTTTTAATATATGTGCACAAACACGTATGCCCATTGTGCTTTTACTTCAGTTTTTCAGTGCAATTTGGAACCCTGGCTTATGCTCTGGATCTTTTCCCTGGTCTAGGTGAACTAAAGACAACATTGAGCAAGCATAAAGGACCCATATTTACTCTGAAGTGGAACAAGAAGGGGGATTATCTTCTAACTGGAAGCTGTGATAAAACAGCAATTGTGTGGGATGTTAGGGCTGAGGAATGGAAACAGCAGTTTGAGTTTCATTCAGGTTTGAGATTGCACTCATCTCGTAGAATAAACAGTCTTTCTTCAGAAAATAGAAATCACCCTTGTTGCATCTGAATTTTCATGTTGGTTTTTGCTTTAGGTCCTACACTTGATGTTGACTGGCGCAATAATGTTTCATTTGCAACAAGCTCCACTGACAATATGATATATGTATGCAAAGTTGGAGAAACACGCCCTATTAAATCTTTTGCTGGACATCAGGTTTGTTCTATGATCCAACAACTGTTTATTGCTCTTGTTGTTCTGTTCAAACTTGTCTGAGGTTATTTAGTTAGCGTGCCTTTCTATATCTCGGTAAGCTGGTAGGTGGCTAATTTTTTGTGGGTCATATTCTAGTGGGGCTAAGAATCCCCAACTTAACTTGGTGTGTGTACAATTGTAACACCCCGCACTTTCATGTGTGTTTATACTTAATTTCAATGACTTTCTTTATATAAAAAGAGAAAGTCCTAACAACCTTTCAATAGTTTTATAAATGTATACAATTTATTACAATTCTAGTTAAAATTACATCCTTATTAACTATTTACAAGTTTTTTTTTCCCCTGAAAATACAAACATTCTTTTTGTATAATATTGGGTAACTCAGTGACCCTAAGAAATGGATGTCTTTATCAGAATTTATATGTGCTATACACAAAATTACAAAATAAATCATATTAAACATTTGCATCATTCTAGTTACTAACGTTTAATAATTATATGATCAAACCTAATTTCATAAAATTTTGTTTTAAGAATGTTGATCTTATATCAATTTCCAATATTTTTCATTATTACTTGTTAATTTTTCTTCGCATTATTTTATTCATTACATTATTATCCTTGTATTATGATAACTGTATGTTATCTTGTTTAACTTGTCATTATACGATTTATTCCTTAAAACTTGAAAATTGATTGTTCTTATTCAAATACTTTCATATTGTGTTTTCTTTTCATATCAAGGTTATTTCATAACTATTTCCACACCATGAATATATTTAATTTATATTAATATTATTATTATTATGTCACAACTTATGGAATTTACCCCACAATTTATTTCTTCAACACATAAATTATATGATCTTTTCCTCTCTCAACCACCTTTAATACATATCATAACTCATTGTATAACTATGTCTAATTCACAACATAATTCATGTCATCTTTTTACTTCCACAACATTTATTACATCTATGATACCTCATACTTTAGCTCATATAACACCTTTGTTATATTGAGAAATTTTCTCGATTCATTATTTATTCCACTTATTTTATGTCCATTTTTATTATTTATAATTTATCACATGACCTTCCATTACTTTTATACTTTGAAGACATGCTCAAATCATTTTTCTTTTCCATTAAACTTTGTTGGTAGGAATAACTTAATATCTAATAATTAACTTGTCAACACAATTAAACTCATATACAACTCGCTTTATTACATGTTATTGTTGCTATTAATTGGTTAGCCAAATAACTTATTAATCACTTTATATGACAACTCCAACCATTTGGATATAATATCACGTAACTGCTTTTTAAAATAATTTAATATACTCTATCAAATTTTAACGGAATTTTCCTTATACTTGGACTATATCTAGTTATCGACATCTTCATGAATATCTCAATCCAATACTACATTCATGATTTACTACTTGGCACAATGCGAGGTACCTTAAAATTTCTTTAATATTAAATACAATCAGCTTTATACACAATGATTATGCACTATTATCTCTTCAATATATTTACCACATCAATTACTAAAGAGTTAATTTCTTATTTACCTTTAACCTTACAAATATATACAATTAACACAATTTAAAGACATTCCAATGTCCCCTTTAGTCCAAACTGGACATTTGTTTCATTATCAAATTAACTGGTTTCTCTA
The DNA here is from genome assembly GCF_005239225.2 of Populus alba. NCBI lineage: Eukaryota > Viridiplantae > Streptophyta > Magnoliopsida > Malpighiales > Salicaceae > Populus > Populus alba. The sequence continues at coordinate 12,253,448 of NC_133288.1, forward strand.
AGTGTCCATTAACCAGGGTAACTAGTTTTTCCGGTAGGCTATTAAGTAGGGCACTAATTCTATTAACCAAGGAACTAATTCCACACTATTTGTTCACCTGCCGGCTATCTCACACATCAATTATCTTAGAGTTCTTATAACATACACACGTGCCCGCGCGCATGCTCCCACACATATTTTTCCGACATTAATTTCTGTGTAGAGGTCTACCATAAATTACATGGGATGTCCATTTTTTCAATCGGTAACAAATCATACATTTCCTACCAATACGGTCGATAATAATTCTTGTATAGCAATTTTGTTGTAATCAAAAGTAATACATACAAGGTTTTTTCTACCGGCAAATCAGATCTTCTAATGTACTACACTTTATCACCCGTACGATTAACTATAAATTCCATACCAATTTCTACATCAAAGGTATACGCCTTCCATTAAAAATAATACACTATACAATTTGATTATCATTGTAATTCTAGCAATTATAAAAGAATATATAAATAATTAAAAAAAACACTATACAATTTGATTATCATTGTAATAATACACTATACACTATACAATTTGAGGTCAATCCCTTACTTTAAGTCTTGCTATCAAAGCTCGCTCTTGATAACTCAGGTGTCTTTTTGAATGCTTCTTCTACAACTCTCAACCAAATAACTATTATTACTCATACCATAAATTAAATTGAATCACTTGCATATTCATATTATGCTTTTCAAATTTCTCTTTTTCTCCACACACAAATATAAACTGCAACAATTTCCTCAATATATTTTTTCTAATAAGAAATCACACAACTCATTCTTCTAGTTTCAAATGTTAAGATTCTCAATTAACAACAATTTCTAAAATAACATAAATACCGTATTGATCCAAGCCAAGGTAACCATTTCATTCTTAACTTAACATGTTTTCAACCGACACTCCATTGTACTATTTGTTCCTCACAAATTCATAACAATGTATTCAAATATATCTAAATCAAATCAATTTCAGAATAACTGTTAAGTATATTTTATTCAAATCATTGTAACCATGTTGGGGAACATCAATTTTCAATTTACATGCACATTAAATCTTGGAGAGCCCTCCTGCAAATTCTTTTCTATAGCCGAATATAGCATACCCCATTCTATAGGTTTTCCTTCTAAATTTCTTCACCCAAACAATCTAAATAACTTACATACATAACATATTTCATAGTTATCTTAACATAAAAGTACATTCTTCCATCTCTTCTCTACTTGGCCGAAACTTATGGCCACAAATTTAATAAGTTTCTCTCTTCAATAACAAGTGCTTTGTTTCATGATTCTTAAAGTACTTTATCTCTACTTTATGATTTTATAAATAATTTACAATTTCCTTGGTAATGTTAATCAACAACAAATCATTAAAATTTTCATACCAACCACTTAACAATTTATCAATAACCACTTCTCATTAGTGTTACTACTCAATAACCAACTTTTCCATACTAACATTCTATATTGCTCATAATGTTATTTTCATCCCTCATCTCATCCTACTTATTCACAACACTTATTTTCATTTTAATTACACAATCATATCAAAATGTGTCAATTATATACACTTACAAGCATAAATTTCACTTAACCTAAACCTCTTATTTATGTCAAAATCACAACATATCAAGAAATTTATTACAATTAATACATCATTTCATCAACATAACAATTAGACAACAATTATATAATTTCTTAAGTTTTCACCTCTTTCTTCTTATGGTTGGTTCTTACCAACTTCAAAACACTGACCCTTTTTTTCATAACCTTCTTTTAATTCATCCAAAATCTACATTTTTAGCATTTATCTTTCGTATACTTGTCTAAGAACAAGACAATTAAGCAATCCTCCTATTCTTTTTATCTTATCTATTTAATCATATACTCCATTTCATTTAAATTTTTTTTTAAAAAAAATGTATCTTATTCAATATCCATCACTTCCAACACTTCAACACATGTGAATTACAAATAATAAAAAAGAATTTAAGGTAGTTCTATTCCTCCTTATTCTTTTTTTCCCATGGCCGAAACACCCCCGCACCTGAATTTCTCCTTCATACATTCATAAACTAGGCTATTCGTACTCTACTACACCTCAATTACATCATATCCACATAATTTCTCAATTTCTCTAAAATTCCAATAATTTCACCACAATTCTATACATCATCACTTATACTTGAATAAAGGAGGTTGAAACCATTTATCCAATGATTTTGCAAGTTCTAAATAGCTCCCAGTTTTGCAAGTTTTACAACTGTTAAAATTCTATACATCTCCAACTATTAAATCCAATGTTTGGAGACTACTTGTAAAACTTCAGTCCGATTTAACAGTTGGATTAAAAGTTATGTCTGATAATGTAAAGCTGGCCAGCAAGTAATTTTACGCCAAAAGAATTTTTATATTATTCTATCTACTTAAATCGTCCAGATACATCCATCCCTATTCAGAATATAAATTTTCCTTAAATTCCGTTGCCTTCTGGGTTAAAAATTGTGTGATTGCACGCAGGCTTACACCGGTGATCAAAGTCAACCATATATTGATTCATTAGAAAATTCTAAAATACTTTTCTAAATATTTTCACTTTGAATTTATAAAAAAATCTCCATTTTTATCACTAATTTATCAATTTTTGGGCTACAAGTCTACATTGTATCTACATTGTATCGTTTATGTTTGTTGGGTCATATTTCCCAGATTTAGATACCTTTTTAATATTGAGCTTAAACAAATTGCATTGAATTTCATTAAATTATATCCTAGAACATCGCTTTCCCTTTTTATCTCTTCCATTTGGTTTTTATCTGCATTTCTTTGATTGCTGTTTTTCCATAATTTTTGTGCTTTTATTTTCAAGTTAACACAAGAACATTTTATTTCAAATTTCTAAAATTCAAAGTTACCTTTTTAATTCCAATACTCGATTTAATCACTTAATATAATATTTTCTATTATTAATTTTGTGGATTTTATCCAGGGGTTTCCAACAATATTATCAATGGTGCAATGTGAGACCACAATCAGATTAATTTAGTAGGAAGCCACCTATATTATAAAATACATAAATATAGAATATTTTTTTACTTCAAATCGATGATTGATTGGCATTATTATCTAGTTGTCTTGGATTCCTAATCTGATGAACCATCATGTTGCATCTTTGTGGTTCTCAGTGTTACATCAAAAACTTGATGATGCTATTTGTTGCCTGGGTTCTGATATTCAACTTAAAAGTATTACAGCCAGTTGAATGCTTTTTTGATCCAAAGATCAAAGTTGCTTATATTTTGTACTTTTTGCAATTTCAGGGTGAGGTTAATTGTGTCAAGTGGGATCCTACAGGTTCATTGTTGGCATCTTGCTCTGATGATATCAGTGCTAAGGTTATTATTTGTGCTACCTTCTTTTGTCATCTATGAAGTTACGTTTTGGTCTGCTATAATATTTGTTCATTTATGAAATTGCAACTCATGAATGCCTTATACTAGTATATGAGCTATTATTTTAAACAGAATCCTTGTTTTGTCATTGCCTATGAGCTGTTTTTAAGTCCTATTTCATTACTTGTTTGCTTGTTATTTTCATGGTTGGCAACTGATGAATCACATTTTGCAGATATGGAGCATGAAGCAGGACAAGTATGCTCATGATTTGAGGGAACATTCTAAGGTACGGCATGGCTTTTAATTTACAGATCAAGATTTGTTTATGTTTATGGACTTGCTTGATAGAGCCCAGTGGATTGCTACTATGAATGTTCAATAATCTTGTTGCAGGAGATTTATACTATCAGATGGAGCCCCACTGGACCTGGAACAAACAATCCCAACCAGCAATTGGTGCTGGCGAGGTAAAATTGCTGCTTCGAATTAAATGTTGTTTGTGCATTTCAACTTTCATGCACAAACACGTGTTGCAAATTAAGTAGTTCTGGAATCACCCTCCAACAGTGTCATTCTCTTCTTTTGACTAATACTTCTGTCCTGCTTAGTTTCAAGAAATCCTGTTAATCTTTAATCCCAATTTTGCATAGGGTCATGAAACATCAATTACTTAAGCACCTTGTTAAGGTCATTGATGAATTGTTCAATGTTTATTTCTGATATCATGCGGTTCTGCTTTCTATATAGTGCATCATTTGACTCAACAGTGAAGTTATGGGATGTGGAATTTGGGAAACTTCTCAGCAGTTTGAATGGACACAGGTATGAACATAGCTTTTTCTCGTTTTTCATGTCAAAGGAACAGTAGAAAAAGTTGATGAGTTTCATTATCATCTTCTGGATAAGTTGACTGCTTAATGATTAGATGAACCAGTATTTCAAAGTTACCTGAATTCATTTCTGTAAAACTTGACCTCCTGTGATCACTTTTTTATATTTTCTTTCATAATTTCTCGAATACTGCCCCAATTATTTTTCTTGACCTTTTTCCTTCATTACCACCTTATTGTGTTTGGCCAATTAATGCTAGCTGGATCAGAAATTGCATCTTATTGTTATCCCTTTGAATTTCAGGGCTGTTGTAGTTAAAGAAGAATGCATGTTCTTTTATCCTGTCACTGAAGAGATAATTGATTTTATGATTAATCAAATTGTTGCTGCGTTACTTGTAGCTCTAATTGACAAATGTCTTTTAAATGAATTTCCAGAGAGCCTGTGTATTCAGTTGCGTTTAGTCCTAATGGAGAGTATTTGGCAAGTGGATCTCTTGACAGATGCATCAACATCTGGTCATTGAAGGAAGGAAAGATTGTGAAAACATATACTGGCAATGGTGGAATATTTGAAGTTTGTTGGAACAAGGAAGGTGATAAAATTGCTGCCTGTTTTGCCAACAATACAGTTTGTGTTTTAGACTTCAGAATGTAAAGACTTGAAAGGTAAGGTGTTAAGATCAGCTAGGATTTCTTGGAGCTTGGTGTAGCATTCTATTTAGTTGGCCTTTAGATTCCCATGTAAGAGGGTTTTTTCTTTTGCTAGGGTTTTTTCTTGGTAGTTATAGGTGTAACTAATTAGTAATTCTGATATCGCTGCAACTTATAAGTGAATCACCACCCAATAGTTAGCTAGGTTGATGCTCTGTTCAGTAACAATTATGTACAGAGTTTGCATTTGATCCATGTAAGCTTTGTTTACCATACTGTCAATCATAAAAGCAATTTGAGCTAGTGTCAAAGGCATACTGAAAAACAAATCCAGAAAGTCGATTTAGTTCCTGAGCCTGATAGTTATTCACATTTGCAGGTCGATTAGAACCACAGCCAACATGACAAGCTTTTGTAAGTTAACCAGCATTTTCTAATGTGAAAATATTCCTCAGAAAAAAAACTGCTTTATCCAGCTTTGAGGCATCCAAATTTACAATTCCAGTTCAGGTGCACAATTTACCAACAGTCGACTCTCCACAAGAACATGAACCATTTACAACGTCGTAGAAACGGTTTCGATCCCTCATCACAATCTTACGTCTGGTGATCTTAGAAATCAACTTTGTCACGCCATGACAATCGACGCACACCCGTAGATTATTCTCTACATTGTTTATTGGTGTGCCTGGCTTGGTGCTTTCAAGTCCAAAAGCGTTGGCAAGTTTCTCGCTATGTACTCCAAGTGGCTGCTCCTTTGGTGCTTCCCCCAAGCTCATCTAATACGATTTAGTCTGTGGGCTGGTTATAACCATTAGTCTTAAGCCAGCCATCTATCTCCTCCAGCGTTTCATAGATCTCCTCTTTTTCCTGTTTTTATGCAATTTACAACTTCTAATTTGCCCTGATAAATAGGGGCCTCGAGCATCGGAAATCATCTTGTCCAAGTGACAAAAAAGGCCATCCTGCCCAAATATAAAGGAAATGCCCTAGCATGAAGGCCTTATTCCTCTCATATCCACAGGGCTACCTTATCTAGGTATAAAGTAGAAAACAAAATCGACTCGATCCCTCGTCACAAACTTACCTTGTCAAAAAGAAAAAGAAAAAAAAACTCGTGTAATATGTCCGTTTTTGTAGCAAGTTATCTTTGAACTATTTATAAGGATTCTCAAACAGGTACTGAGTTGTGAAGGTTTAGAAATTTCATAACCAATTCGTTATTGCACAGATAAACCTAATTGAGGATTTATTTTTAATATTGTGGGGACCAAATTGAGACAAAACATTCTTTAGTGGCTTAAGTGAAACTTAGGTTGTAATCGGGGACTAATTTGAGAATTTAAACCACAAGAAAGAGGTGTCACCTTGAGGAGAGAGATAGCTCCTCTGTACCAGAAAGACTTTGCCAGTTTTTGAAGGTTAAATAAATATTAATATTATTTCAATTCACGCATTCGACGCTGCCTTCCTTCCGACACACCCTCCTCCCTCTCCTCTACGTCGCTTGAGCTGGAACCGTATTCTTCACTCATCTCCAACTCACTCTTTCACTCACTCATGGCGCGACTGATTCAACTCACCATCCTTTTCATTCAATTTTATTATTATTATTACATCACCACCACCGCACACGGCCTCTCTTCCAATGGAACCACCTTCCTCCTCGACAGTTCCCGCTCTGCCATGATATTACCGCTCTTTCTATCTCCTCCAAATCCGTGTACAAAATTCTCCAGTACGCGTCGGCTTCTCCAGAGATCCAATGCTAATAATGCTCTGCCCAACGCGCGCATGAGACTCCACGATGATCTCCTTATCAACGGGTATTATACAACAAGGCTATGGATCGGGACGCCGCCACAGAGATTTGCGCTGATTGTTGATACAGGCAGTAGTGTTACTTACGTGCCATGTTCTTCTTGTGAGCAGTGCGGCAGGCACCAGGTATCTTTTAATTTTTATTAAATTTGAGAAACAAAAATGTTTTTGTGTTGGAAGTATCAATTAAATAATGGGAGATCTAGTGAAAAACTATGAGTATAATTCAATTTGAATGAAAGGAGTAAGAGCGTTGTAAGACTTGATGGTCTTGTGCCATCAGTGCAGTGGTATAATTAGTTGAGATTAATGGGCAGGAGTCTTTTTAAGGACCTGCCTGTAAAACATGCTGACAGAGTCGTTGTGGGATAATATAGTTTTCCTCTCATTTCTTTTGCTTTCATCGTTTTGGAGGATGACTTATTGTCCAACATGCTTCTGTAACGCTGGAAATGTTCCTTTTCTTTTTTAATAAAGTTTTTTCTTTGCTATTTTTGTTATCTTTCACCAGGATCCAAAGTTTCAACCAGATTTGTCAAGCACTTACCAATCTGTAAAGTGTAATATAGATTGCAATTGCGACGATGAAAAGCAACAATGTGTTTATGAGAGACAATATGCTGAAATGAGCACTAGCAGTGGCGTTCTTGGTGAGGACATCATATCCTTTGGCAACCTAAGTGCACTTGCTCCTCAACGTGCTGTTTTTGGTTGTGAAAATATGGAAACTGGTGACCTTTACAGTCAGCATGCTGATGGCATAATGGGACTGGGTCGTGGGGATCTTAGTATTGTGGATCATCTTGTTGATAAAGGTGTGATTAACGATTCATTCTCATTATGTTATGGTGGAATGGGAATTGGTGGAGGTGCGATGGTTCTTGGTGGTATATCACCCCCTTCAAACATGGTTTTTAGCCAGTCTGACCCAGTGCGCAGGTGTGTTGTTAAAGATTTTTTGTCTTAGAGGTATAACACTTTTCAAACTTTCCTAACAAATACATTTGGCACTTCTCCCTTATTTACTCTAGTTTCGGGATGGCAACAGTCCATATTACAACATTGATCTGAAGGAGATACATGTTGCGGGAAAGCCATTGCCTCTAAATCCTACAGTGTTTGATGGAAAACATGGAACTATTCTGGATAGTGGTACAACATATGCTTACCTACCAGAAGCAGCTTTCGTGTCATTTAAGGATGCTGTAAGCTACTTTTCTTTGAGTTTCACCCTTTATTTCTTTTTTGGCTCTTTTTGCACATAACTTTAGTGGAACTTTGTTTCACAACAATATTCTGTTGGAGAATCATTTTTCTCTATGCTAAATAACATGATAAGGTTGAATGAGCTGCCCGCTATTTCTCCTTGACATTGTTAATGAATGGTGCATTTCGAGTAGCATTCAAACAAAAATAAGAAGTATTTGCATCTATCTAATATTATGGCAATATCTATCACCAAAAGTGATGCGCCAACGAGTAGCAAGTTTCTGAATTATGTTATTTTGATTTTTAGATGTGTTTCTGGTAATCATACAATTTAAGAACTTGTTTTACCCGAAGCTGTCATACATCACTAAGTCCAGAATAAATTTTGACCAAATGCCAAGATATGTTTATTGTCTCTCCTAAACATTCAAGGTTGGTCGAAGTTCAACATAATTATTCTTAAATTCTTAATCCATGTATTTCAAGGAATGATTGCTAAGCATTTATTTTAATTCTCATCTTCTTTCTTTTATCCTCTGCTTTCCCATGAGATATATTTTTGATACCTCTGATTTCACAATGAATGTGTACTGAATAAAGCAGATTAGTTTGATAGACTATTATTGATATAGTGCATCAATTTGTGATTCCTTGCTCTTGTAGTTGTTCCTAATATTTTGTTCGTTGTTACCATCTTTTGAGTTGGGCATGCAGATTATGAAGGAGCTTCATTCCTTAAAGCCCATCCGTGGGCCTGATCCAAATTATAATGACATTTGTTTTTCTGGTGCTGGAAGGTATTGCATTTAGATAAATAGAAGGTTGTAGCTTAAGTTCATCACTGGATTTTTATGTCTACACTGTTGTGTGGCTAACAGTGGTAAATAATTTTCCCCAGTGATATTTCCCAACTGTCAAGCTCCTTTCCAGCAGTTGAGATGGTATTTGGAAATGGGCAGAAGTTGTTACTGTCACCAGAAAATTATTTATTCCGAGTGAGTAATTGTTTTTTCTAGAATTTTTCTTTAAGAATGGTTGGGGGACAGAGACGTATATATCCTGTAAAAAGCTGCATGTTTCCTTCGTTCCTTTTTCTTTTCACTGATCTCACTCACTATGCTATTTTATTTATAGTTACTGATTGAGTCCTTATTCTATTCACTTTGTTTTTTCTTAGCATTCAAAAGTTCATGGTGCATATTGTTTGGGTATATTCCAAAATGGAAAGGACCCAACCACTCTTCTAGGAGGTATGCAAAATTGTTGAGCATGAGTTTTGATAATTTATTATATTATGCTCTCTGTTTGAAAATTTGCCATTTTATTTTCCATCAGCAATATGCTGCAATGTATTCTTGAGGTATTTTTCTAGTCCTGAGTTGTGTTGCCTTGTGAACTTTTGTTTGTAACAGGAATTGTTGTCCGGAATACTCTTGTCTTGTATGATCGTGAAAATTCAAAGATTGGTTTTTGGAAGACTAATTGTTCGGAGTTATGGGAAAGACTTCATGTAGATGGTGCACCGCCCCCAGCACCTTCATCTTCAAATGGAAATAACTCAAATACAGAAATGCCACCGTCCATGGCTCCTGGTGACCAAAAACATTATGGTCTTCCAGGTATGTCAAGTTCCAGATCTCTGATCAACTCCTATATTGGCAATGAACTTGAAATCAGTGTATGAACATATACCTTTTTGTGCTCACACCTATTGGAACTGCTCTTGTTCTAGTGGCTTAAGTAGCATAACTTTCATGACTGATTCAATATCCTAGCACTTCAGCAGAGTTTCAATCACGTGGGCTCAGATGAAATGAAACTTTTTCTGCAAATCCATGCATAGTTGTTACCATTTGTTCAATTTCAAACACATCATATTTCTTGAGTTTTTATTTAAGGAAATTTTACAATTTCAAACTTTTTTTTTTCTGTAAGCCAAAGCATTTGGATTTGTCATGGCAAGTTGGTCTTTTGTTATCTTCTTTCACCATATTCCTCATTTAGTAAAGATATACTTTTAGGCTTAATTGACTGTGCATCCTTACAGCGAATTTGGCATAACTTGTGAGTGCCTTTGAGTTATTTAAAACGCTACTTTTCACATATTAGCTCTAAGACAATACAATTATGTCTATGAAATCATTTTCACAGCAATGTTGTAAACAACTTAAAGTCATAATTCTGTTTTTATTCCATATTGAGTGATGATCAATGAGTAGAAATCATGTATCTTTAAGTCGTATTTCAAAAATTGCTTTTTCATAATTCATTTCTGATATATTATATATAAAAAATCTGTTTAACACTATTGTAAACAACCTTTATTTTATTTTGTTTTATTATTTTTTGTCATATTTTAGATTTTGTTCCAATTTAAGTCATGATCATTGAGTGAAGAAATTTTGTTTTTGCCCCCATGTTTTTCTACACAAATGAATTCAAAATTTTGTCCCTTGTTTTTTTAACACAATTTTAGTCAAAATGCTTTATAATTCTTCACTCATATTTTTACTCAAACAAAGTCAAAATAAGTTCTTTGTTTGCTTACATAATATGTATAGAATAAATAATCCATTTTATGTTAAAAAAAGATGATGGTAAGTGCTTGAAATATGCCATACCCAGCAGGCTCCTGGAACAGGAGGGATTAAGTTTCATGCCATGAAATATTGGTTTGAATTGGGCCAACTGTGTGACGTTAAGGAACATTTACAGAGAACTGTCCCCAAGTCTAAAGCATGTGCTCTAAATCCTCACTCTATATTTTCAGTTGAGATGAATCAGGTTCCAAGATTCTTAAGTTATACTAGATACACTTGTTGACTCTTCAACAAATCATGTTTCCTCTTATGGTCTGTTATGATAGCTCAATCAAGATGCTTTCTGGTCATAATTAATGATTTACTTTCATGGACAGATGAAAAGAAAATTGGAAAAATAACTTTTGAAATGATGTTGAATGTCAACTACTCAGACCTGAAGCTTCACATTTCAGAACTTGCTGAATCCATTGCTCAGGAGTTAGGCATTAACATTTCACAGGTTAGACAAGTATTGTATTGGAATGCAATGCAGGTTATATTACTTCATTGATGTAGATGCAAATAATATGGGAGTATATAGTCATCTTCTCAATACGGGAAAAGAAGTTAGTTAAAAAGCAACTTTGTAGTTCATACTGGCTTTGCTGAGGTTTGCTTTAGGAGGCCAATAATTTTAGGTGCATGATTTCAGGTCTATATTCTGAATTCCATGGAAAAAGGAAATGCTTCTTACATTGAATGGGCTGTAGTCCCCTCCGGATCTGCTGACTGCATTTCCAATGTCACTGCTCTTGTAAGTTTGTTTGTATGTTATTACAGCTAGTGATTATGCCTAAAATTAGAACCGTTTGCTTGATGTTTTTGGTTTTCCCCACAGAGCATAATTGCCCGTGTTGCTGAATACCACATGCACCTTCCTGATACATTTGGAAGTTATCATTTGATAAACTGGGAAATCAAGGCTTCGGCAAAACGGTAGATTATTTTTTATTTTGTTGACAGCTATTTCCCCACTTCACTTGGTTTATGATTCTTTTTGCTTCATTATTTTTATTTATTAACTGGGTTCATTTTAGTGACTTGTGTGCAACTCACCATGTCATATAGCATTGAGTGATGTCCTCGTATGTAAAATTTATTTCATGGTTCTTGAAGATGTATATACAATCACCTGAGGGTTATGGTTTTTTCTTTTCGTTAAAAAAATTAAAAAAGAAGAAGAAGAAGAAGAAGAAGAAAAGTTATGTTCTTCTCATTTATAAACTACTTTCAATATGGAAGTTGCTAAAGCACCTTATGGGTCAGTGCTTCCTTCTTTCCAGAGTTCTCAGCGTTCACTATTGTTGGATTCTTTTCCCTCTAGTGGTTGTTTTCAGTGTTTAGGCCTTACTACTTTTTGACATGGCTCGTGCCTCATGGTATTCTGTAAACATTGTGATCTTATCATATTATGCAGGACATGGTGGCAGCAACATTTTCTATTGGTGGTTTTAGCCAGTGCTGTTACGTTTATTTTTGGATTATTGGCTTTTGGAATATGGTTTATATGGAGACACAGACAACGCGCATTGAATCCATACAAACCAGTCGATGCAGTAGTTACTGAGCAAGAACTGCAGCCGTTGTAGGCTTCTCGAGGGTCAATGAACTGTTTTATTTATGCTGCAGTGTGGAAGATTTTTCTTGTTCTTTGATTCAGAAGCTGTAAATTCTGCAATCCGAGTGACCAAATTTCTCAAGATTTTATCAATAGACAAAACAGCCCTATCAAATGCTTTATTGTGTTATTCAGTAAACAGGGCGGTGTCAAAAGAATAGCTTTCAGTCCAAATTTTGTATTTTAATAGTCATAACTTCGTCTATTGAGCCAGGGGGGATTCTTTTTTCAGAGCGTGAGGATTTTGGGTTGGCACGCCTTTCTAGCTTTGAATTGCACGCGCGCGCAGGATTCAAGTTGCCTGATTATTCAACAACTATGGGAATATAAATAGAAGTAACTAGAATATAAATAAAATATTTCTAAACGATGATAGAGTTATGATTTTGATTAAATTTAGTTAATTTAATAATATAATTATAAAAAAAAATCAACCCCAATAAAAATATAATAATAACTAATTGGAAAAAAATTATCAATATTAGAAAAAAAATATATTATAACAATTATATTTGTTAATAAAACAAAAAATAAGAATACGATAACATTATAAAGAAGAAAAAAAAAAAAAAAGGTTAAAACTCATTTACCAATAAATAAGAAGGATGAACTGAAATTTTTTTATGAAAAAAAAATTTGACTCAAATAAGTATGCTAAGTTAATTGTCTAGTTGTAAATTAAATAAAACAATAGAGGTCAACTTTTAAGTAAACTAAATGAAGAAAAACAAACAAAAAAAAAATTGAAAAATATGTTGAAAAAAACTAAGTTAACTCAACTAACTTGCGATCCGAGATATGAGATTAAGATAACTTCATAAAAAAAATATATAAAAGGTCCAATAAATCTAATATCAAATGATGAAATTAAAAAAAAAAAACTTGAATTCTAAAAAAGAACCAAAGTCAAATCTGGCTAATTTTTGAAACCCATGACCCATGTAGAAACCAAACATGAGACAATCATGAAAGAAAATTCTTAATCATCTAAATATTAAGAGATCAAATGGAAACAAATATCAATCAAGAAAGGATAAAAAAAAACAAAATAAATAGCACTAAAAAACGAGAACCAAACCTAATATAAAAATTAAATGAAATAAAGTAATGAGGGAAAAAATTCAAAATTAAACAAATCAAGAAAATAAAAAAAAAATAGAAATCAAAAGAATGAGGATCAATTGGATAAAAAAACTAAACGAAATTAAATGCTAAAAGACAGAATTGAAAATAAAAATCAACTTCAAAAGGCATTTAAAGTAAAACAAATAGCAATAGAAAAAAAAATAAAGATCAAAATGGATACAAATACAAATTGATAGGACACCTTTTAATTTTTGGAAGGGCAGACATGAAACTTTAGGCAAAGAGAGAGAAACAAAAAAAAAAAATAGTACATCAGAGCCATACCATCGATCATTTGCCGATACACACTTAACCACCTAGAAGAGCTTGGTGCATTGCTCCCAATGTCATTGTGGAAGTTAGTGTTTGACAGTTGGGAGACCTTGCATGTGCTGCCCGATGAGTGTCAACATATTCAACACACTGGTGTGGGTGTTGCACACTCCAACCCATAGTCAACTTGATTTTATATATATATATATTAAAAATACAAAAAAACCTCATACATTAGTTGTTATTTTTTTCTTTTAAGGATAAGTTAGTCATTTTATTTTTTAAATAGTAAAAAATAAAAAATAAAACCCTTTAATTTTTTTGCTTTTACATGTAATTTATTCATTGCACTGTGATTAAAAATATTAAAAAATTGATTTGTCCTCTATCATTCCAATAACGATCAATAGATAAATTGTATTAGCTAAATCAATGATTTTTTTGGGAAGGGGGAAATAAAATCCACATAGTATTAATTTGGGCATATAACGAAAGACTAAGCACTCTTAGTGGTTTTTTAACTTACAAAAATGATTTTGAAATTTTATTTATTTAATTTATGATTATTAAAATAAAACTATTGAAAGGATTTTAATGATTTAAATTTTAGAGTAAAAATATATTTATTTAGTGAAATCTCTATCTTTTTATTTATACATTTCTTTATTTTAAAAAAATATCCAGACCTTTTCATCAATATAATGGTTTTTTCAATAAAAATTCAAAGCCATTTAAGTAGAAATTCAAAAGAATTGAAATATTATAAATTTATGAGGAAAAAAGTTATTATATAGAAAAAGACTCCTTTTTCATTACCAATTCATTTTTATTGACAAACAATACTTTCTTTATCAAAAGCTTATTATTTCATATAAAAAACTTATTAATACCTTTAAAGCAAACAAAAAAAAAGTCTTGATTATTTTAATGCAACTGTATGAAAAATATAAAAAATAATAATTTAATTTTACATTTAATTATTTATAAAGTGAGTGTTAGTTTTTCTGGATAAAACTTTACTCTTATTTGAAAACTATGTCACAATAAGATCATTTTCTAAATATCATTTTAATAATTTTATTCAAGAATAATTTTACATAAAAATAAATTGTGAAGACATCTAATTGGTATATATAAAAGCTTTAGGTACCAAAATTGTTAAAAATCATTATTCTTCTTAAATGGTGTCTATAACATGCGTGGGTGTCAATTGATCACTCAAATAACTTATTAATCACTTTATATAACAACTCCAACCATTTGAATACACTCTACCGAAGTTTCGACAAAGTTTATATATATATATATATATATACACACTTAGACTTTACCTAGTTATGGATATCTTCATCAATATCTCAATCCAATACTAAAATCATTATCTAATCATCCTAGACCTTGCTATAGGTCAACATAACTCAAGAATGGTATACAAATTAGTTTAATATCAATAATTTTCAATATTTATATCACAAAATAGTAATATAGATATTGGTCTGGGATTTTAGTGTGAGTGAAACTTGACAAATAAATTATTTTTCTATATTAGAATGTAATACATCCATGTGAGAATTAAAATTTATTTATGAGCATTCAACTCATTAAATGGATTTTGATAACAATTATAAGCTTATAATTTCCTACCCATGTATAATTCATGCATATACTTTACCTTATAAGATAGGCTCAATATCCAAGTAGTTAGACAAACCGTTACTGCTAGCTCATTACCGAGCACTACCCCATTATCGATTAATCTAGTTCTATCATTCATTACCGGGCGCTAGCTTTATTACTGGGTATTCTAGTTCCTTTGCTTGTTACCGGGCGCTAGACCCATTACTGGGTAATCTAGTTTCACTACCCGTTACCAGGCACTATACCCATTACTGGGTCATCTAGTTCTACTGTCGATTACTGGGCACTAGACTCATTACCAGATAATCTAATTCCACCACCCATTATCAGGAACTAGTCTCATTACCGGGTAATTTAGTTCCGTCATCCATTATTAGGCACTAGCCTCGTTACCGAGTAACTAGTTTTGTTACACCTTGTGTAACAATCCCAATTGTATTACACAACATTCTAAGTACACAAATTTTATTTAGATATTTTTACATATTTTTTTATATACAAAATTACATTACAAAGAAAAATATTCAATTTCTTCCATTTACATCATTTGATTAAACAAAAAAAAAAATACAGAATACATGATCTATTACTTGGCACGATGCTACAAGGTACTTGAAAATACAATAAGTTTTATACACAATGATTATTTACTATTATCTCTTCTATATATTTACCACATCAATTACTAAACAATTAATTTTTTATTTTACCCTTAACCTTACATATCAATACAATTAACACAATTTAAGGTCATATCAATGTTCTTTCTAGCCCAAATCAGGCATTTATTCCATTACCAAATTAATTGGCTACTCTTATTACTCATTTAATAGGGCACTAGTTCTATTAACCAATTTTTTTTTTTTTATTATTTCCAATTAATCAAGGCACTTGTCTTATTAACTAGGATAACTAGTTTCTCTAATAATTTAATATTTCCCAAATAAAATCAAGATATATTTAAAGAAAATGGTGGTTACAATTTAAATAATATTTTAGTTTTAAATTGTTGAGCACCTACTTAGTACTCTGGTTTCATGAGATCCCTTCACAGAAGTTCTTGTTACGAATACCCCTCCTAACATTTACGAGAGGTATCCTGATTAGTATACCAATAACTTATTTCATGAAGTTTATACCATGCATCAATATTAACCACATATATTTTTCATAATTTCAAATGACAAATTCAAATTCTCACAAAGTCATCAACTCAAAGTGTAATTTCTCCAACTTGTCCATTTAATTAAACTCTATCCTATTTATAATTATCCTCACACCTCAACATTTAAAAAAAAATATCTAATTCAATCAATCATAGTTAATTTCTTAAATCCTCCCAAATTCTTTAAACTATAAATTTCACTAATTTTAACAAGACTTGCAATCTTTCTATATTCTTTTTTTCAAATCATTATTTGAACATATAAGGTCTCAATATCATTATTCATAAACATTCACATTGTTAGCGTGATAACTTTAATATATACATGTATTCTTTTAACCATAATTGTTTTCATCTATACCCACTCATAATTTTTATAATGGTTTTAGTTTCACGCATTTATGGATGCCATAACATCTTATATTTTAAACACTTTTAGGCTATTAATGCAACCCCTCATCTCACATATTTATAGTTGCCACAACAACCTATTTTCACATGCTTTTGAGTTGTTATAGTAGCCCCTACATATGCAAGTTTATGGTTGTCACAACAACCCATATTTTATATGCCATTAAAAAAGCCCTACACGCTCAAATTTTGATGGATGTCACAACAACTTTCATTCGTATATTTTTTGGCTATCATAACAGCATTCACACATGTAAATTTGTGGCTATCACATCAGCCTTTGGTCATATATTTTTAGGCCATCAAAACAAACCTACACACTCAAATTTATGGATGTCATAGTTCCATTTCTTCAGCACATGTTCGAGTTTCTAAATCTAAAACATGCACTTTTCTTTACACCACACACAACTTACAACATGCATTTACATATATAATAATGTTTTTCTTTAAATACCAACTAGAACTTTTATACTATCCTACCATTTATCATCATAAGATACATAAGCTTCAAATCCATATTTTTCTCAAAATCCTTACATCTAAAATTTTCATAATAGACAAGGAATAAGGAAATTCACCCATTTTACTTAAACCCCCATTTAAAATGAATTACTTAAACTTACTCATCAAAATAACACAAATTTGCAAGGCATTCAAACAAAATTTTCATCTCCACCTAATACCTCCCATAGCCAACCTTAAGAATGGATTTTACCTAATGTTTTTCTTTCAATAACTTTCATAATTTTTACTCTATCTAGTACTTAATTCATGTCAAGTTAACAATTTTACACTAAACACACTTTTTCCTTACTTTTTCAAGAACCCTAATTTGAAAAGGTTAAGGATTTCACTTTAAATTGCCCAAATTCAAATCAACAATGAAATAAGTAACAAAGAACACTTTACCATTCAAATTTGTATCCAATTTCTTGATTTCTTACAAGCTTATCTTCCAATCCATCTTCCTCTTTAACCATTGTCATTTCTCTCTTTTTAATAGTGAACTCTCTCTCTTGTTTTTCCTAAAACAATCAGCCAACCCTCTAAAAGAAAGAGAACAATTGTGTTCCCCCAATGAAACCCATTTTTTTTACACTCCCCAACCTATAAAGTTAAGAAGAAATCTCTAACTTTGAAGAAAATAATAAGAAGAACTAAGGTTTCCTCTCTTTTATAGTAACAAGAGGAGAGATAGTTTTCTTTTTATTTATAAAAATATCATTTTTAATTCATGTTTTATTTCATGTATTTTCAAACAATCGACACTCATTGAAGGCCTTTATGAACTCCAATTGCCATGGAAATTTAACCTAACATAGACAAATATGTCAAGAGATCTACTGTAAAATTTTAGCCCGATCTAATAGTCGGATTGAAAGTTATGCTTAATAGTTTAAGGATGACCATTAGGTAATTTTACGCCAAAAATATAAGTTTTTTTTATTTTGCTTTAACTACTTAAATAATCTATATTTTTAAATAATTCATTGGTAACTTCCATGTCTATTTATAACAAAATTTCCCTCAAATTTCATTTCCTTTTAGGTTAAAGACTGTGCGATTGCACATAGACTTTACTGGTAATCAAAGTCATTCGCGTGTAGAATCATACATTAATTCATTTGAAAATTATATAATACTTTTCTAAATATTTTCACCTTTAATTTATAAAAACTCTCTATATTTATCATTAATATATCAATTTTCAGATCACATGTCTACATTGTACCCTTGATATTCGTTGGGTTATATTTCCCATATTCAGACATATTTTTAATCACAGGTTTAAACTTACTACATCGAAATTCATTAAATTATATCCTAGAAACATCACTTTTTTTTTCTTTTTTTTTTCTCTTCCATTTGGTTTTTATTTGTATTTCTTTGTTTTTTATTCTCCCACCATTTTCATGCTTTTATTTTAAAGTTAACACATGAACATTTTATTTCAAATTCTCAAAATTTAAAGTCACTTTTTTAATTCCAATACTTGATTTACTCCCTTAACATAATATTTTTCATTATTAATTTTATAGATTTTTATCCAAGAATTTACATTCTTCCTCTTTATAAAAATTTTATCCTCAAAATTTGAATTCATGTGTAAATTTAAGAACAAAGTCAGGCGCTCTTCTTCTTATTCCTTGTTGTTTCCAAATCAATTTCTCATGGCTATTATAATAATATTCATTACAATTTCAATTTTTATCATTTTTTTATTCAAAAACTCTTATACAACATTATTATCTTGGTCGCCTTTCGGCTTATTGCATCTTACCATAGCACACAATTAAATAATATTTTTATTTGGTTAATAATCACAAATCACTTATTATGTAAACCCTACTTTAATATGTTTCTTCATTTATGGTTTCCTAACATCCCTTTATCAAAGCTTATCAATTTATACTTCATCAATAAACACACATTTTTCATTTCTCATACTATCTATTTTCATTTCTCATACTATATATTTAGGTTATCTCCTAAATTATAATAATTAGCTCCGATATCAACTATAACAACCCATATTTTTTAATATATTTTTATATAATTTCAATGGCATGATACGTAGAAATTCTTATAGTAATTTTTTTGTAAAATATTTTTATTTCATAGAAATTTTTATAGTAATTTTCTTTGTAAAATATTTTTATTTCATGAACTTTATTTTTATTTTAGATTTATAAATTAAATATTAGATTCGTTAATCTAACATTATAAGAATATTAAAGATAAATTAAGTCTTTATTAATAATAAATATGTATTTATATAAAAATAATAATGCCATATGTAACCAATTGATTTATTACATAATATATTAAATTGATGTTTTTTTATTGGTACCGACTTCAAAAAAAAAAAAAAAAAAAAAAGGAATAAAAAAAACTTCCAATATTTTATTTTTGCTGATTGTGGTGTTTGGAAACCATCTTTTCAGTTTGTCAAAATATTTTAGTAAGCTCTCGGGTTGTTTTTTTGGATCCAATTCCTGTGGTTGATGAATTTGGTGCAGAAATTCTAACTTCTCTTAATTTATTGTTCGCCTGTCAACACCATCTCTTATTCCTTTGTTCCTTTGTAACTCTCAATCTTGTCATTTTTTCTCGTAATTATGTTGGGTTTTGTAGAAATAAAAGTTTTTATTTTTTGTTTTTTTTATCATTACAGAAGAATAGTTCAGAATTATGTATTTTTAACTTTGTTTTCAATGAACATGTTTCGTCTCTTTAGTTTATTCCAAAAGAATATCTGGCGTTGAATTACATTTTAGACATAAATAAATAAAATCTCCATTAACGGTCGGCTATTGACTAGTTTCGTCGCTTTGGCAGTTACGTCATGAATGGTTATGGAAGGAAAGAACCGCCAATTCCAGCCAATCCTAATAAACAAACACCAATATTCTAAGATACATATAATATTATTTTGATTTTAAATTTATGATAGTTATTATTTTTTAAAATATTTTTTATTTATTTAAAAATATATTAAAATAATATATATTTTTTTATTTTTTAAAAAATTATTTTTAACATTACCACATCAAAACTATAAAAAATATATAGAATTTTAAATTTTAAAGAAAAATCATTTTTTAAAATATTTTTTATTTAAAAATTTATTAAAATAATATATATATATATATATATTTTATTTTTAATATCAATACATCAAAACTATAAAAAAAATATAAAAAATTTTAAAAAATTATTTTGAAGGGGATTCTAAATAACTCATAAATGAATAAAGTAGCTAAGGTATATGTACTATTATCAGAAAATGACGACAATAACCCACCCCTCTCGTAACACAGATTATTTTTTTCATTGGAAGTAACAGATGCATAAATAGACAAATAACATTACTCCTTCCAAATATATACAGTTAAGAAAAAGAGAGAGGAGGTTTGAACTACAAAAGAATTAAATTTAAATAATAAATAACGCTAGGTTTAACCACTCTTTTTAGGGCCGCAGAACATTATAAAATTAACGAGGGTGCGTAAGTCAGAATAATAATAATATGTATAAACTAAAATAAAAGTGAAGGGATATTATTAAGTTATGGTTATATTTTTAAAACACTACCAAACACGCTTCACACTTCTAGCTTGCCAAACGAAGAAAGTAAATAAAAAAAACTCTCTATTATAAATTATAATTCGGTGGTTTCTTTCTGTTCATTCTCTGTCTTCTGGGCTGCATTCAACACAGACAGGTAAATATATAGTCTTTTGAATATTTATTCTCTGTTGATTTGATGATCTATCTTCTTAGGGTTTTCTTATATAATTATTTATTTGTTTCTGCTTTGCATAATCCCAACTGTTGCTGCTCAATGTTTGCTCTCTTTCTTCCACTTTTAGGGTTTGATTGTCAAAGCTTACCGTCCGTATTATTTTTTTTTTTTTTGTAAAAAGAAAATGGAAAGCTCAAATGATTAATTTTGATGCGATCTTAATTCGAAACGTTTTTAGGATTTGCTAAAGCAGCGGAGTCGAATTTTGGAAAGTTTGGGTCTGTGATTTGTGGAAACTTTTTAGTAATTATGATTTCTGACTAACTAGTGTTAATGCAAAACTTCAATCTGGGCTTAAAGATAATGCTTGTTGAAGCAGCAACTGTGATTTATTTCTAGCCATTACGCTTTTCTAATCCAATTGGGTCTAAGTTCTTCCCCATTTGGTGAACTGTATTCTGATAAGCGTTCGTTTTTATATTAATTTCATTTCTTTTCTCCCATTAAATGACCATGCACTATATTTTTGGTCCTTTCTTGGCCTCACAAATCTCATTTATGCTAAGTCGACTTACAAAGAATTTTTGTTTTAGGGTTTTGTAAAACAGCACGTTTAAATTTCACTTGAGATTGGGGTTCCGGGGAGGTGAGTGAATGCAAGTGATTAATTTGGAACTTTTTTGACGGAAGTAAATTTTGAAGTAATAACAATGAGTGCTGAGAAATTTCCTTTGTTGTTATAGGTGGTAAAATATATCCACTGCCTTGCATATTCAAAGCTGCATGAAATATCTTATCTTGAATATTCATCAATAACCAAATATTGTACATTCATATGATCCATCTCAAAAAGGGTGATTGTGGTAGACACAAGTTTGAAACTGGCAATGAGAAGGTAAATAATCTTTTTTTCATCATTGATAACAAAGATCTATGAATTCCTGGAAGCTTTGTAACCAAGAAAGTCTCGTATTTGATAATAGACAGAAAGGACATGACAAAGTTATGGTCTTGCTGAATAAAGATCTTGTGAAGTAACCTAGAAAGTCCTACTCTTTGATAATTTTGTATAAAATAGTTGCACTCTAGTCTGGAACTAGCAGTCTTTTGGCGCAAGTCGGATTATACCATTTCCCTAGATCAGTGGTCCTTCCTGAACTCAAGGGCAGGGATCAATTTATATTCTTCATATTTTACTCACAAAAGTATTGGCCTTTGTGTGTGTGATCTCCTGTCCAAACTTTAATTAAATCTCAGAATTGTTTTTAGATGATGGCTTAAGAATTTAATATTTGGTTGTTACAGGAGTTCCCTAGTTAAGAGCATCAATTCTGAAGAATTTCATGAGTTCATCATGGATTTCAAAATAATGTGAGATTCTTTGGGTATTTGAAGAGACAAGTTTGTGGAAAATAAGGTACAGTTACTTCTCTTCTCGTTTCTTTGAACATGATTAATAAGAGATAACTACATTACAAGCCTAAAACTTTTTAATTTTGTTATCTAGGACCCAATCCTTTAATATATAACACAATTAAATGTCAACCTGAATTTTCATCAATGCAATCTTAAATGCAATGTCTGTTAACTCCAAGCTGACTTGTCATTAATTACATATACCATCATTGATATGGAATGCGTGTAAGCTGACTTGTCCTTAATTACATATACCATCATTGATATGGAATGCATAATAGGCTATCTGTAGAGACACACATTTCTTTTTCATTCTTAGGGAGAGAGACTAAAATATAAAAGTAAAACTAAAATTAGTCCACAACGTCTGCAAATCTAGAAATCTACAAATTTCTAACCTTGCTTCAGTGCTTCAACCAACATGGCAAGGGCTCTAATGGAAGAGCCATGCTCTTGATAAACATCCATAGCCCCCTTTCTTATCCTCCATTTTTTCTTTTATTTCCTTCCTATGGTCCTAGTACATCAACTCTCATTCATCCTTGACCTTTGTTGATATAAACAAGCCTTGGATCTTAGTTGAAAACCAAAGTATTAATTAAGCTCAAACATAGAAATAATAATGAAAACAACAAGTCTAGACGGTAGCTTGTTGATGCCGTCTATAATAGAAAGAAAAACAAGATAAGATATCTTAATTCCTTAGTTTAAATAACTCTTGGTCGAGATCCACCTTCCTAGATACTTTAGGATTGCTTAGCCAACTTTTAAAGTCCTTTAGATGCTAGGAAATCCGATCTGAATAGGAATTTAATTGTTGACTTCTTTCCTTTTAGGACTAGGATTTTCCTTGAGAAATGGAAAACATTCTTAGAAATTAATTCTTCTTGTAGCCGCCCATCACTTTCCTTGACTAGGAGAATCAAATCTTTGGCATTAAATAATCATTTCAAGTCTATGATTAAGATCTAACAGCTCCCTTTGGTTTCTTTGCACGACCAAGAAACTTCCTCCTTTGTTGCTAAATATTCTCCTAAATAATAGGGTCAATAATGAACAAATTTTCCTATTGCTGATCCTTGTAAGAAAAGGATCCCAACATCTTAATTAGTCCAAGCCAACTTTGGACTCCATGCAGCCCAAACCCATAATCATTAATATAGCCCACCCAAATCAGACCTGATATAAGCTCCCAACAAGCCTATTTTGTTGCCAAAAGTAGACCCATGCATGGGCTGACCTGATTTGGCCGCATGAACCTTCAAAGAGATTGGACTGAACCCATCATCATACACAATGGAACACAAGGCTGGCTAAAACTATCCCATGCCAAAAGCCCATCATGGTTGAATGGAACACAAGCTAAATTCCAAGAAAAAACACAATCTTGGCTGAATGGCCTCCCCATCAAACCCAAGCACAAAATTGAAGGCCCTTCATGAGAAATGCATGGCTGAACTGTATCATTCCCTTGCTCTTCAAGAAGATTTGTCCTCAAATCTTTAATAGGAATAATGACTGTTTCATAGGTCTGTTGTTTAAGCCTTGAGAATTCATTTCTTGCTAACATTTGCCTTCAACAACACTGTATGGACATCGTGGTTGATAAGGATTTCAAATAAACATGCCTTACTAACCACTTACGCGTATGCTTTTGGATAATAACCACTACTGTCCTCTTTTGTTTTTCATGCTTGCGGCATTGTTTCTTCTTTTCCATCGAAGCTTGAAGGTCATAGAATAATTTTCTATACTTATCAACTTCTTGTTCTAAAACCCCTACACCACGCCTTAAGTTTTTTCATTCTTGCTTTGGAATCCTCCTCTCCCTCTCCCTTGTTGAATACATGACACTTTTTTATATATATGACACTTTTTTATATATACCAAAAGACTCAATTCAATGCAATCAATCAAGGCCAAAGGCTTTCACAACGTAGTCCAATGATGAATATAGACTTAAGAATAAATAAATATACTGAAAACAAGCAAAATGAAACTATGATTACGATTTCACGAGTAAAAATGCAAATTCTAACGAAATTGTGGGCGAAATGAAGACGCGATACATTATCTCTTTTGTATAACATTAGCTCTTATAACCCTTACTTTATGGCGGCGGCATCATCATCATCATCATCATCTATCTTTGTTAGCTTGGTATGCTATTTGGTTTTTAGTCTTTGATACAATCCCTGTGTTGCTTATTCATATTCGTTGATTGTTGTATATTTTTTTCTCCTGCTTTATTTGTGGGTTTGTTTTTAAAAGTTTTCTTGTTTCCATTATCTAGCTATGTTTTTGCTAGGCAAGGGAGTGCAATGCCATGGGATTCATAAGATTTTAATCCCTTGCTCCATCTTAAAATTTTTTTTCCATTCTCTACCTCCATTGAATTCCTTAAATAGATTTTAAGAAATTTGGATTGACTTCCTAATGTAGTGATTTTTTTATTTGTGATCACTATTGAGAGTGAAGCATCAGTTAACTTTCAGAATCCATGCTTTTTCTATGGTTGAATCAAATTACATCACGTTGAACTTCAGTATTTTGCTTTGTCCCTATGACATAATGTTCAAACCGGGAGGCTTAGCCTTTTAGGCACATCCTCTATTTTGTGAGACATTGTATTGGTACGCTTCATTCATCCTTTCTTGCTTCATCTTTGTCTAGGAAGCTTTTATTTTTGTTTCCCTACATGAAAAATTCTAGAATTTCTCAACCTCTACGCCTCACCTTTCTAGCTCAACATGTTTAACAACATGCTTGTCATAACCTGCTCCATGCCTGGAAGAGAAAGTAGATGACAACTCATCTCCTAAACCTTCATGTCTTGTTATAGCCTGGAAGAGAAAGTACCCGACACCTAATTTCCTAAACCTTCATGTCTTGTTATATCTTGGGGCATGAAGTATATTGTTCATGGAGTTATGTTCCAAGGAATTAACTGTTTTTACAGTTGGGAGGATTTCCAAAACATTTGAAGAGGGGGGCATATAATGACAACTTGTAGTTTTATCAAGTACCATATTTGTGATATGTGCATTTGAGCGCACAATGGCAGTGGCAAGTGTGTCAAACTAATAATTTTAAATTACTGTGTGATGCTTAATGAATGTAGAGTAACTATTGATGCTTATTTCAACCTTCACATATGTGACACAATGTATGCTTTTTGTTAGATTGAAATCTGTGTTTAGCTCTAAAATATCACTGCTTTAACGATTTGCTAGTTTGCTGATAGTTCTTTCCTTTGTCTGGAGATGCAGGTGTGATGGAGATATCTTTGTTAGAAGTGCTTCTGAAAAATATCTCTGCATTTTTGCATATATCAAAAGATGACAAAATTAGCTCAGATCCAGTTCAGAAGTACTACCAGAAGGCAGAAGAGATACTAAAGCTGCTGAAGCCAATACTTGAAACCATTGTTAATTCTGAAGTAGCTTCTGATGAAGTGCTTAATAAGGATTTCCAAGAATTGGGTCAATCTGTTGATGAATTGCGGGAGATATTTGAGAACTGGCAACCATTGTCAAGCAAAGTTCATTTTGTAAGTTTTGAACGATATTTTTGTTATTATAGATGGCATGTTTGTTCTACTTGTAGATTTTCGTGATGGTGTCAAAGCAGACCTTGGCTTAGCATTCTCATGATTATTTCTTTTTTACTTTAGTAAATGCCATTAGCATGCATAAGGATATTTAGTCCCTTTATTTATATTACGATTACCAATATGGATGGCATTTTCATTCTACCCGTAGATTTTGAGGATGGTGTTAAAGCAGACCTTGGTTTAGCATCCTCAGGATCATTTCCTGTTTGACTTTTGCAAATGTTGTTGTCTAAGGATATTAAGTCCCTTTATCTATGTTTTTTTATTAGCAACTTTCCGTTGTTGATGGTGTCTAAGGTGGGAATGCAGCATGATTGTTTGAACAACAAAGATGGAGTGTGGTAGTGGTGATAGGAATTCTTGCATGGGTTGTTGAAAACGAAATGCTAAGTTGTTGATGCAACAGTGGTGGATTCAGTGTTGGTGGTTCTGGTCTTGTTAATTTGTTCACTTCATTAATATTCACTGATGGTCATTTCATTTATAATCAAATTTTTTCTCTTGATCGAAATGCAATAATTGCGAATGTTGGTAGTAGATGGAGTGTTGTTGAACAGGCTTCAGTTTGTTTTGAGATTTATATGAATGTGAAATTCTTGGAAGTATTTGTCTGTGCAATTTGATTAGTTGAAGCTTAGGAGTTGTTGTAGCTGCATCATCTTCATTTTTGCTGATGTTTTTTTTATACTTTACATCTTGAAATTGGATGTAGGCATTTAATTTATCCTATCCATTTTTAGAACAATGAGAGTTGAAATCTTGAAATATATGCATTGCTTTGGAATATTTGTGCTATTTAGCACACTAACTTATAACTTACCTTAATCGAGTATATGAACTTTAATTTTTTTTGTTTCAGTACACTGACTTTTTCCAAAAATTTCAATAATTTATTTCTTTCCACTTTCGGTCATTTTTTCTGTTATAAAATAGCGTATCATTTGCTCTTAAATCTCCATGAGAACTCAACTTTCATCTTATTTCAATAAAGCACATGAACTTCAATATTTTTTATTCTGATACACTAAACGTTTTTTTATTGTTCCCACCAAATGCTTCAGTCAATTTTTCATTTTTAAATGTGGATCTTTTGGTAAAAGTACCCTCTAAAATAAGATTATTTTAATAATAGAAAATTTTTTAAATTAATAAGTTGCTTTTTAAAAAAATAAGATAAATCATTTTAAGAAGTAAAACTCTTTTTATAAATAGTATGTCATCTACATAAAGACTAAAAACTATTTTATTATTATTTAAAATTAACAAATAAATTATATATACAAATAAAATATTTATTATTTTAAAAAATAATAGCATATGATTGCAATATAAATGGAAAGTTAATGGAATCATGATAGAGAGATCACATTAAAAAAAAATACTTTAGTTAATTCAAAAAGGAATAGAGGTGCTACATTAAGAAAATAAATATTTTAATTGTATCAACAATGTACTAAAAATAATTTTATTTTATAGTGTATTTTTTTAAAAAAATACTCACATTAAAAAAAAAAAAATTGACCAAAGTACTTGATTGAAACAATGAACAACTCTGGTGTATTAAAATGAAAAAGATTAAAGTTCATGCACTTGATTGATATATAATGAAAGTTAGAGTACCAACAATGATTTAAGGGCAATTGACATGTCATTAAATAATGAAAAAAAATGATGGAAGGTGGACGAATGTACTTGATTGAAATTTTTGAAAATGTTGGTTTGTTGAAACAAAAAAAATGAAAGTTAATGTACTTGATTGAAAAATGGTGTAAAGTTGGTGTACTAATAGTGCAATTATCCCATCTTCATTTAATTTTCATTATTTACTATTTTCTTCATTGTGTTCTTCATCACTTTTGAATAACAGATAGAGCTAATTACTATAGGAATAAAAAGATAATGCTATATGTTTGCAACCATTTTAAAGGGACAGGCTTGTTTGGCTAATCTTGTCTTGTACATGACGTCTAGGTTCTGCAAATTGAATCATTAACATCGAAAATTTGTTCTCTGGGCCTGAATAGTTTTCAGCTGTTGAAGGCTTCCCATCAACAACTACCAGATGAATTAAGTTCATCATCTCTTGAGGTATTTGTCCTCAAAATCTTGTTATAAACATTTAGTTTATGGATAGTGCATACATCTCAATAAGGTATAATGTATACTCTTTTATGATGCCTAACAATTTAATATCTGATTGCAGAACTGCATACAGAAAATTAAACTTTCTGGGTATGTACAAACATCATCCATCATTAAAGAAGCTATAAGTGGCCAGGAGGAGGGTGTTGGACCCAGCTCAGAGATCTTGGTGAAAATTGCAGACAGCCTGTGCTTGAGGTCCAATCAGGAGATTTTGATTGAAGCAGTGGCCCTAGAGAAGTTAAAGGAGAATGCTGAACAAGCTGAGAAAACTGCAGAAGCTGAGTTTATTGATCAAATAATCACCCTTGTGACCCGCATGCATGAACGCCTTGTTCTAATAAAGCAGTCCCAGACATATAGCCCAGTCCCAATACCTGCTGATTTTTGTTGTCCTCTCTCTCTTGAGTTGATGACAGATCCGGTAATTGTGGCATCAGGGCAAACTTATGAGCGGGCTTTCATTAAAAACTGGATTGAACTTGGGCTCACTGTGTGTCCCAAGACACAGCAGACTCTGGCTCACACTAATCTCATAACTAATTACACTGTGAAGGCATTAATTGCAAATTGGTGTGAGTCAAACAATGTGAAGCTTCCTGATCCCATAAAGTCCATGAGCTTCAATCAGCCATCACCACTTCTTGTGCATGCAGAGTCTATTACATCCAGGGAGCATGTTCTTTCGCATCCAAGGGGCAGCCAGCCAATATCTTCTGAGTCAAATCAGACTACTGGTTCACCTGGTCAGAACATGATCTCTTCCAGTGGAATCCAACGAGAGGGAAGTTCTCCACTACATTCACATTCTACTTCTGAGAGTTCCTTGTCAGTTATAGTTGGAAATGGCCAGGGTTTGGATATTGCAAGAATATCATCACTAATGAGTTCTGAAGAAAGGTCCAGTAACTCAGAAGAGAGGAATTTGGATTCAGTTCACCACTGTTCTGCATCACCATCTAGAAAGGAAGTTTCAACTTCTGTTAGAGCTGATGGTCTACTATCTCAGAACCATAATAGAAGTGCATCGGCCTCCAGTGCACTTGGTCATGCAGCTTTTCCTCAAGGAGCATCAGGAGATGCCAATGAATCTTCCGAGTTCTCAAACCATCTTACATCCTACAGCAGTGATATTTCTGGGGAGGTAAAGCCAGAGCCACAGGCATCTTCTGCCTTGCACACCCCACACAGAGAACCTGAGTTCCCATCCCGTTTGGTTGATACACGGTCTAGAAGCCAAATAATCTGGCGCCGGCCTTCTGATAGGCTTGTGCCAAGGATAGTTTCTTCTTCAGCTATTGAAACAAGAGCTGATCTTGGTGGCATTGAAACAGAAGTTCGGAACCTGGTCGAGGACTTGAAGAGCACTTTGGTTGATACTCAAAGAGATGCAACAGCTAAACTTAGGCTACTTGCTAAACACAACATGGATAACCGGATTGTTATAGCAAATTTTGGGGCCATTAGCTTACTGGTCAACTTGCTTCGCTCAACAGACTTGAAAATTCAGGAAAATGCTGTCACAGCTCTTCTTAACTTATCAATTAATGATAACAACAAAACAGCGATTGGCAATGCAGATGCTATTGAACCCCTGATTCATGTCCTTGAAACAGGAAGCCCTGAGGCTAAAGAGAACTCAGCTGCCACACTCTTTAGTCTCTCTGTGATCGAGGATAACAAGGTCAGGATTGGAAGGTCTGGGGCAATTGTACCACTGGTTGATTTACTGGGCAATGGAACACCCAGGGGGAAGAAGGATGCAGCCACAGCTTTGTTTAATTTGTCAATATTTCATGAAAACAAGGACCGGATTGTACAAGCTGGTGCTGTTAAACATCTTGTGGAATTGATGGACCCGGCAGCTGGGATGGTTGACAAGGCAGTTGCTGTTTTGGCAAATCTTGCGACGATTCCAGATGGAAGGAATGCTATTGGTCAGGAGGGTGGGATCCCTGTCCTGGTTGAGGTTGTCGAGTTGGGTTCTGCAAGAGGGAAGGAAAATGCAGCCGCTGCTCTCTTGCAGCTTTGCACAAATAGTAGTAGGTTTTGCCACATGGTGCTCCAAGAAGGTGCTGTCCCACCATTAGTGGCTTTGTCTCAATCTGGTACTCCAAGGGCTAAAGAAAAGGTACGAGATTGAAGATGCTTTTCAATATTCTCTCTTTTTTCATGAAAGTTTAGGATAACGAGTTTTTGTTGCTTGCAGGCACAGGCCCTTCTTAGCTTTTTCAGAAACCAGCGGCATGGTAACGCTGGAAGGGCTTGATACAAGACAGACAACCTGTCAAAGTGATTGAAGGTTTTGATTCAAGTTATATACATAATGTGTGTACATTTGATGTGGGAAATAATGCATATGAAGGTTTTTCTGCTTGGATTCTTTCATGATTTGTAGAGAAATTTGATTTATGGAGGGTGCGAATAGGCATCTTGTGAAAAGTTTTTTTACACGTGAACGTGGAAAGAAAATATAGAATTGGCTATTCAGAGAGAGCCTGAGCAATGCGATGATGGATGCTGTTCCATGTTATTTACTTATTTGCCTCATTTATGTCTTGTTCCTATGCGTGTTATGTTTGGAAAACTCTTATAGAAGCACCAGATTGTTTTGCATCAAAATTTCTTCCCATGTAAATGGGGGCGCTATCTGGACATTTTTCAACCCAGTTTTGAGAACCCAGTATTATGGGCTATGGCAGGAAATTTCCCAACAATTTGGAATGGACATTATTGCTGTTTAAATAGCAAATTGAATCAAGGACAATGAGTACAAAGACACGTTATTATGGTTAAAAATAGTGTCCAGGTGAGCATGCATATGCTTTAATTAATCATATTTTATAGACAATGAATTGCCCATGTTAATTATACGTATTTTATGATGAATTCATGTGTAATGTAACCATGAGGTGATAATTAATTGATTATAATACGGAGTGCGTATTAATAAATGATTATAATAACCGTTTCCCCTGTTTCTAATGTAATACGCCGAATTCTTTCTTTCCCTTCAGGTCTAGTTTATCTACAAGAACACATGCTACGCTGGGGGTGGACTAATTTTTTTTTCTTAACATAAGAAAAATGTTCAGATCTAATCCTTTATCTATCCAAGTTTAAAATTAAATTATACAGGGATTGTCCCAATATGATTTAGCCTACTTATTAAGTCTAAAGACAACTTGAATAACCAATAAAAAGTGTGATTTGACTTAAAAAATTCAAGAAAATATATTTTTTAAAATATTAAGTCTACAACATATTAGTTTGACCAGAACTTCTTGAATTAACCTACAACTCGTAATCTGGGTCATAGATACCAATTAGTTTAAGAGCTTCTTTTAAAAATATTTTTTTACTTAATTATACAATAACAAAAATAAAAAATCACAAAATTGAGCAAAAACAAAATGTTGGTACATTTATCTGAGATCGTGATAACCTTGTAAAAACCAAACGAAAACAAATTATAAAGAAAAATTCAAATTCAAACAAATTTTGAATGCTGAAATTAAAAGAAAAAAAAAGGACAAAGAAAATGAAAGAGAGAGAAATTGAGAGAAGAAAAAAAAAAAGAGCACACCAACTTCACTATACATATGAATAGTGAAGAAGGTCAGATACACCCCAAACTTTTTTATAGTAGGTTGGACCTTATCATGTTCCGAATTGAAATATGATTGACACACAGTCCAAAGTATATCTAAAATAATAATCCAACATGTTGCTTCTACATGTAACTTACTTCCCTTTATTTTTGATATTATATATATTATTATTATTATTATTATTATATTGGGTTGGGCCGAGCCCAGCTTGATTGGGCTGAATGGCGACATAAAAGGATTGGGTCGATATTGGTCTAACGGATCTAGTCTCTTTTCCTAGGTTTGGGCCAGACCTGGACCAACCATTTAGGTTGGGTTGACAAAGGCCAACCCAAACAAGGAGGAAAAGAGAGGAGGAGGCTTTCCTGACGTGGGGAGAGGCCAGTTGACCTTGTTGTTGATCGGTGGTAGAGACGTGGGTGGAGTCGTCGATGATGAGTGATAATGGAGTTGGCTACTATGGTTGGTTACTAGAGCAAAAGAGGTAGAAGCTTACAAAGGAGAGGGGAAGCTCATGGTGGTTGTAGTGGTTGTTGATATCGTTGGACTACGGCGGTGCTGGGGAGGACAAAAAGGAAGGAGGAAAAGAGAGGAGGCTTACTTGGCATGGGGAGAGGCCAGTTGGCCTTGTTATTGACCGATGGTAGAGCCGTGGGTGAAAACGCCGCCGATGACTGATAATGGAGCTGGCTGCTATGGTTGGTTGTTGGAGCAGAAGAGGCAGAAGCTTGCAAAGGAGAGGGGAAGCTCGCAATGGCTGTAATGGTTTCTGTCATTGGACCACGACCTGGGGAGAGAAGGAGGCTTCCCTGGCGTGGGGAGAGGCCAGCTGGCCTTGTTGTTGATCGGTGGTAAAGATGTGGGTGGAGACATCGATGACGAGTGATAGTGGAGTTGGCTGCTAGGTTGGTTGCTGGTGCAAAAGAGGTAGAAGCTTACAAAGGAGAGGGGAAGCTCGTGGTGGTTGATGTCGTTGGACTACGGCGGTGCTGGGGGGATAAAAAGGAAGGAGGAAAAGAGAAGAGGCTTACTTGGCATGGGGAGAGGCCAGTTGGCCTTGTTGTTGACCGATAGTAGAGTTGTGGGTGAAAATGCCGCCGACAAGTGATAATGGAGTTGGCTGCTATGGTTGGTTGCTGGAGTAGAAGAGGCAAAAGCTTGCAAAGGAGAGGGGAAGCTTGCGGTGGCTGTAGTGGTTTCTGTTGTTGGACCATGATGGTGCTAGGGGGAGGAGCTGGTCTATTGGTGGTTGTCTTCGACAGATGTAAGAGGTGATGACAGTGGCAGAGAGAGAGAGAGAGAAGATGCTGGAGAAAAAAACCAGGGAGAAAACTGGTTTTTTGTTGACTTTGAACCTGATTTTCTCATCCTTTAGGCCATAAAATCTAACCCTATTTATAGCAGGTGGAATATGGATATTTTGGATTTATGTAATTTGACTCTTAGTTGACCATTAAACTTTCAGTTCTCTTCAATTTCACTATTGATTTCAATCAAATGGGTCCCCATAGTTTGGTGTCTTTTGCAAAATAGTTATTGGTTGTGAATTTCTTCAATTTAACCTTTAATTGACTTTAAAACTTTGATTTTTTTTGCAATTTTACCCCTGATTTCAATCAATTGAGTTACCATACTTCAACACCTTTTTCAAAATGGTTTTTGGTTAGGAATTTCTTCAATATAACCCTTAATTGACCTCAAAACTTTGATTTTCTTGCAATTTTACTAATGATTTAAATCAATTGACTTGGTAAAAATTAAATTTGATCTTCTAAAATTCCAATCTTTTTAATTAAGTTCAAATTGGGCTTCCAAACTTAATGTTTCACCAATTAAACCTTTAATAAAATTAATTTGACCTATTTAAAGTATGATTAAGTCCTTGCACCTAATTAAACCCTTCAATTAGACCCAAATTAATTCTTAAACGTAATTAAATTTTAATTTGACCTATAATTAAATCAAATTGACCTATTAAAAATCTAATTATGTCCTTATACTTAATTTATATGCAGATTCATCTAATAATAATGTAACTTGATCTTGAATTTGCATTGTCTCTCCAGTTTGGGGTAAAATAGGATACAATTAGGCTCTTAATTTCATAAAAAATTATAGCTTGGTTTTTTCTACATATGAAATCTCCCCAACTTACTTTTGTTGAAATGCCAATCTTTATTTTATTTTTGATTTTTTTTTTAGTTTGGAAGAAAAAAGATGAATTTAAGGAATAACCAAAAAATAAAATAGGGCACCCTTAAAAGGAAAAAAAAAAATAAAACTACTGTCAAAGGGCTTTTTTATCTTTTCATAAAGCTATTTTTTGTTATTATCACATTACCTTAAAAGCAATTTGGTATTTAGATAAATATATATAAAAAAAGGTAGGGGTGTGTGTGCCTCCTTTATAGGCGTGTTGGAGGCACCAACATATTTCGGGTGGTGTGAGCAACACCTCCCAGTATTCAAAAATACAATTTCATAGTGTCTTTATAAGCATCACCACATTCTCTTTCTGTTTGTGCTGCACGTTCCAGCGGTGGTGGCCTGGTTTATCGCAGATGGGCCTTTTTTTTCTTTTTTTCTCTCTCCTCCTATCAAAATTACAACTTGGCCCTCTTTGTTGTTAGTATTTCAACTTTAGTCCTTATTTTTTATTTCTAATTTTTTTTCCCTTTTGTAGAATTTTTTTTTTCAATTTCATCATTCAATCCTAATTTATCATCTATTATTTGTTTCAATTCGGTCCTTATTCTTTTGATTTTTTTGAATTCATATTTCTTTTCAATTTCACCATTCAATTAAAAATTGGTTTGTATCTGGTATTTCAATTTTGATCCTTATTCTTTTGATTTTTTTTGTGTCCTTTTGTTGAATTAATTTTTCTTTTCCATTTCACCCTTCAATCAAAGATAAAATTTATTTTGTATTTCAATTTTGATCTCATTCTTTTAATTTCTATTTTTGGTTTTGAATCCTTTAATGTTTTGATTAGTTGGGGATTAAGTTTCATGATTTTTTCAAATGAGATGCTTTAATCTAATAATTCGGGTTATAAGTTTGAAAATTTAATGCGGGTTGACAATATTTTTCTTTTTTAAAAAATAGGCTTTGTGATTTTTTTCATTTTCTTTTCTATCAGGTTACCCTGATCTCATGACTTGGACTGTGAGTTTGACAGGATAACCCGGGTTGGCTTGGCTCTAATTATCAGGTTTATAGGTTTGTCATGCTAAATCAAGTTAACTCAAACCAATTTTTTTAGGTCATGTTTTACCTAATTTTTCTTTTTTATATTTAATAGGCTGATAATTGAGTTACATTGTTTATCTCATTTTATAAAAACAATTTCCAAGGTTATTATGATCATTCTTTTTTATTTGGTTCATATGATGGCATTGCTTATTTTTTTTTATCACTTAATTAAAATATAACCAACTTATTTGATTTAGTCAGGTCTACCACCCGAGTCATATATTTTTTTTTCCTTCTTTGAAATGCATTTGCAGTACTTGAACATTTTTTTATATGCAAATAAAAACAAAAAATCAAGAATGCGATATAGCGGGTCCACAACTAGTAAGATCTTATAATTGGTGATAATGTTATAAATTGAATATTGATTTGTTAGTGATGCATTGATGAGGCATATATACATATATATAAAAATATAATATATATATATATATATATAAAATAATTTCCTAACCATTTGGCCAATCTCAAAACGGCTAGAATTTTTGAGCATTTAGGTTAGCCCTAAATAGCCAAACAACCCAACTTGACACACTTCGATTCTGACTGGTTAACCATGATATTTTGGATCTCGATCCAGTAATCTTGTTCAGGCATATATTTCAATGTATTTTTTGAGTTTCAAGAAGTCAGAGGGGGGATTGCATACCATCCACTGATGTATACCTACACACATTCAAACCACCCCATTGGTGTTCCTACAGCACCTAAATTCTCTGTACATAGTAAAAGCACCTGCTTCTTCATCAATGACATAGGACGACACCATCACCAATGATGAGTACTGACCTATTCACCAGTACTCATTTTTCTCCATGCACCACGAGGTTGCTCTCTATCATTACAAGGTAAAGTGGCATGATCAATGTCTATACATATCTCGGATCACCAAGTCTACCTTAAAAACTCAATCAAAAGCTCCACATCAATTCATTCAACAAACATACTGATTAGTACTTAAAAATGTATTTTTATCAAGGTTTTATATCATCATTTTGCACTTGAAGTATCAATAACTCCTTAACTAAAGCATGTTTTATAATAACAAGTTTGATATTATAAGATACCTTAATTTATGGTAAATGTTCATCTTAAATGCATGCCTATCACATAAATGAAAGGATTGATTGATGAGTTTAAGTACTTAAATTGAAAGGACAAAAAGAGAGCCAAACTTAGGAAAGAGATATCGGTTCAATCCAAACTGGAAAACTGTTCGGTAATTAGATCATATCTAGAGCTATAGATCTTGGATTTAGGTCTACTTAATATAGATGGAAGGATAAGACATCGGCCTAAAACTTTCATGTGGAGTCCAAGATTTAAAAAGGCCGTTTTGAAGTCCAAATTATGGCAACAACGAAGAAGTCCGAATTTATTTTGCAGCCTAGACACTGTTCAGTGTTTAGCCCATATCTCGAGTTCTAAAAGTTCAAATGACCTAAAATGTTTTTCTTAGAAAGATGATACAATTTTCTAGAACTTTCATGAGTACATGTGGTTCAAATTTGGACGTTATCAATGATGTTTTGTCCAGACAAGAAAATAAGAATTGTCATCAAGTCAAGATGTGACTACCCACTTAACAATTAGTCATCAAATTAATAGCTTCAAATTTTGGCCTATAAAAGGAGGCATTTTCCATGCATTTAGGCATCTTAGTTGTTCAGATCAAGATCATACTCTTTATTTATTTCTTTATATTTTTGTAATGTTTAAGTTTTATTTCATGTTATATTTTTCTTAATCTCTTGTTTATGTTTTTTATTTCCTTTATTATACTTATGTTCTTATGTTGTTTATTTATGTTTCTCTTCTCATTATGTTTAGCTAAGTTTATTATGTTAAGGTGAAAAGGTTTCACCAATGTTGTTAAAATAGGTTTTCTCCTTTACTATACTATATTTTCCTTAGGCTTGTTTTGGGGAGTTTTATTACAAAATATGGTTTTTTTCCAAACAAAACTTAATATATATATATATATATATATATATATAAAAATTATACAAAATGATACCTTTTTTTTCCTTGTATATGACAAAAAATCCTTAAAATTATTTGAACATTTTTTTTATTTAAAAAATCTAAAATACTTTGGCATGTTTTAAAAAAAGGATATTGCATGAGTTGTACAAGAGTTTTGTTATATTCCAATGGATTTTGGTCTATATTTCAATAACCTTAAAAATTTTAATTCATGAAAATTAATGGTCAACATCTTGTCATAAATGTTGGACCTATAAATAAGCTGATATTTAAATACTAGGAGTTGACTAGAAAATTTTTAGAATTATTTTAGATATTCATTGTTTTTAAATTGAGAGTATTTTTTACCATAATATACAAGTTGTGGAGAACTCTTTTGCATTTCAAGATAGATGGATCCTGTCAGGGCACTTACACTGACCCTTCCTATAAGAATTTATCTCAACATTTAGCCTATAATAAATTCGAAATGCCGAATTTATTTATTAGAGTAAATTTTTATTTTAAGTCATAGACAAATCACTAGTTATGAACCAATCAAAACCTTTAAACCATATATAGATCATACAATGCAACTTATTTCAGGTAAGGTGTATTAAAGGATGTTAATACATTTCTTAGCTATAGCCAGTCCCTTACCTTTGAAATTTTTGAAAAATCCAATATACCTAGGTCTCCTAGTAACTCTAAACCAAACAACTAGGTGACAACTACTTGATCCCTATGACGTTGCTCACGTCGAGCGTCCATGTGCAACAATCCTCTTTGTTTTTTATATTTCAATTTCAGTTCTTATTCTTTTGATTTGTTTAGTGTCATTCCTTTTCCTTTTATACAAGTTCTGTATTTTTTTTCAATTTAGTCATTTAATTATAATTTATCATATATTATTTTTTACAATTCAATCCTTATTCTTTTGATTTCTAATTTTTTTTCTTGACTCTTTTGTTAAAATTTTATTGGTTTTTAATTTTATCATTCAATCAAATTTTATGTTGTATTTTTTTTCAATATGACCTTCATTCTTTTGATTTGTTTTTTCTTTTGTTAAAGTTATTTTTCTTTTCAATTTAACCCTCCACTTGAAAATTTATGGTTGCCCTCTAATTTGGTTTTTTATTTTGATTTTTACCCTCATTATTTTAATTATATATTTTTTTTAGATCCTTTTGTCTAATTCATTTATTTCTAGTTTTATCATTTGGCATTTGATTTGTTGAAAATTGAGTTTCATAATTTATGTACTTGTTGTGCTTATGATCTAATGGTCTGAGTCACGGGTTTGAAAAGTTAATGCAGTTTGACATTCTTTTTTTTTTTCGCTCATTTTATTTTTTGATTTCATCATTCTACATTATTTTTTTAAGAGAAAGTTTGGTTTTGTAATTTTCTTCAATTTTTTTTCCTATTAATTTATCTTGATTTCATGACGTATGGTATGAGTTATGCATGTTTTTTTTGAATAAAAGTTTTCTTGAAATTTTTTTGTGTGTATTTAATTTTTAAAGATATTATACTGATTCATCTATATTTTTTTTGTGTTTTTATACATATGAACTTTATTTTTTATGAATAAAAATATTTATTTTTAAATAATATTTCTAATATGTTAGGCTTTGTATAATTTCTTTTATTTTATTCAACCGGTTTAACATGTGTTTTCTATTTTTATTATTTTTTATTAATTTTAATAAATAAATTTAGTAAACACAACTAATTAAATAACTCATTTTATTTTTTTCTTTTATTTATTTACTTTGATGGTTATTAATTTATTTAATTAGATACTTAAATAAAATTCTTAATAAATATTTTAAAAATATATTAAAGTAGCTTATGTAAAAATACAATAGAAACATTTGTGGGGGGGGGGGGCAGAAACAGCGAAAGCAAGGTAGAGCCTCAGCTGAGGTGGACATTATACAGCCTAGGTGCCTATAACTGGACGCCACCTGTATAATTATCGTGTAAGCAGCTGTAACATATAGTAACCCCGTCCATCGAAGTTGTTTCCGAAGCTACTTCACAGCCCCACTAGCCGTTGTAGTCCTCTGTTCATCCCTCACAAAAAAATAATAAATAAATAAAATTCCGTCTCCTTTAACACTCAGTCTCCGGCCGGCCTAGCCTACACCGGCAGTGAATCTTTCCTCTCTAACCCTCACATAATCAGAGTCCCAGAAACCTTTCCTCAGGCAGGTAGTTAACTTATATTTTCTAATTGTTAGGGTTTAGGGTTTCAATTTCAATACTAGGTTTTATATCTTGAATTTTCATTTTCATTCTTTTTCTTGGTAACTGTATTAGATGTCAATATGATATGCAATTTCAATGAATTCACATGGTGAAATTCCTGTTTGGTTGCTAAAGTTTTCTTATTTTTGCTCAATCTTGAATAATTAATTAATTTATAGTAGTTTTCCTTCTTTCTTTTATGCCATTATGTATATTAGAATCTGCTTAGGTATTGCTTTCTGTTAATTTGGAAATAAAAATTAATAGTAAAACGAATTTATTTCATTGATATGAATTTATTAATGATGGGGTGATGACAATCGAAAAGCTGAGTAAGAGAATGTTATTGTGTTGCAGGTCACATTAATATGGGTCCTGATTTGGACATAAAAAAACAAACCGATTGCTGCAATGGAAGTTTTGGCTAATAAAGAGAATAAGAGTATGCCACGAGATCCACAAGATAATAAGTTCATACAATGTGTGAGTAATTTCCAGGACAAAAGCTTTCATGCAGAAGAAGCTTTACATGGTGATGGAGCTAAGGCAGCTGCAGCCAGAAGTGAGGATATGGAGGTTAATATAATTGACTGTACCACTGTCAGTGACAATGAGCAAAATGAAGCTAGATGTGACGATGCTGCGACCCAGAGCATTAGTTCTTTTGGGGACACGGAATCTAAGACTAAGAATGGTTCTTCTGGGTTAAGTGATACTGAAGTTGAGTCACAGTTATTTGTTGGAGGTGGACATATGTCTATATTTGATGGATATGGCAGCTCATTTAAAATGAGGTATTTATAAGTTTGATTGATTTATTTTACGCCTGTGTAATTTAGTGCTCATCTGCACACATTGCGACTTGAGAAATCAATTAATCTAATACTACTCCTAAAGTATCCCATCATGGAATAACAATTATGAACCATCATCGGTTATCAGCTACCCTTTCTTGGTGAAATTTCAAAGTTGAAATTTAGTTAGAGGCAAACTTAAGCAATCATCTGCAATTGTCTTCTTCATTTTCATCTATTAAATTTTTCATCTTGTTATGTGAATTAAATTAAAGCTGTATTTGCAGTTTGAATGGCCTGAAAAGATAAATTTGGGTTAGGGTTGGGAGGAAAAAAAAAAAAAAACAAAACTTCGTTGTGATCCATGTAACACAGTATCAGGTCCTCCAGGGTATGAATTTTGTTACTGTCCTGATTTTCACTGAAAGTTTAGTAATAAGGCCTCTTTTTGGCATTTCTGTAGAATTCATAGCTAATGGTAACTTACAGTTATCCTTTTTGAAATTCACATTAATTGTATCATATCTACCAGTGACATTGTTTACGGTGCTACTAGATGTATCCTATCTCCCATTCTCTGAAAGGTTGTTGAAAGGTTCAGATGATTGCCCTCTGCTAAAAGTTCTTTTCTCATTCAGGATTTACTGTCAATGAATAAGCACTTGCAAACATATCCACAATCAAATCATTGTACGGTTTAAATCTCTGCTATAGCAATTTTTAACATGCCTCAACATGATTGACGTGGTTCTTTTTTTTTGGTATGGATTTGAATACCTGTGTTCATGATAGCCAAGTTCTCCTGAGTTTTGCATGTTTGCTCCTATGATATTTACCTTTTCATTTCCACTATGTTGATGTGTGTTGTTTGCTCAATTTAACTTTCAAATATTGTTTCCCATGCAACTTTGTGAGTGTTTCCAACCTTTCAGGAGGAAAAAGTTGACAGACCATTGGAGGAGATTTATTCGTCCTCTCATGTGGAGATTTAAGTGGGTAGAATTGAAAATTAAGGAATTGCAGTCCCAAGCCCTCAAGTATGACAGAGAAATTGCAGAAGATGAACAGAGAAAACTGTTTGATCTTGAAACATTTATGGAAGGAGGTTTTCCTGTGAAGTCACTGCCTTTTTCTACTTGTATGACGAGAAA
This sequence comes from Populus alba, assembly GCF_005239225.2. Classification (NCBI taxonomy): domain Eukaryota; kingdom Viridiplantae; phylum Streptophyta; class Magnoliopsida; order Malpighiales; family Salicaceae; genus Populus; species Populus alba. The sequence goes on from NC_133288.1 coordinate 12,294,653, forward strand.
GAAAGCAATGAAGAGAAAGAAAAGAAAGAGATTTGAAGAGACTGAGGATGTAGCATCATATATATTACAACATAACCTTTTCTCCTATTATGGTGCTAAATTTTCTGATTCTTGCTTTTGTTTTTTTTTATAACTTTGTTCTTACAAATATTTTGCCATAAATATGATGGTGCTAAATTTCTCTTTTCTGTATTGACCAGAAAATAAGAAGTCTGCTACTGATGGTGCTTCTATTGATGACGGTTACAGTAACCCAGGTAAGAAAAAGATTAATTTTTACTTTTACTTTTGTTGAATAACTGTGGTTACTTAGTTTAGATATATGAAAAAGAATATATCATCCACATATACTCTTGCAAATATTCTATATGAAATTTCCCAATTGCAATTACGATATAAGCTAACAGAATATGTTCTAGAATAAAGATATTCTAGCATGTCTAATTGGCATTATTTGCTTATAAATTTCAAGCTTTTTTTTTTAAAAAAAAAAAAATTAAATATAGGAGTGTCATTTCAATCTCTTTAAATAGGGGCATGTCAGGAATTTGTCTATATCGAAGATCTCTTGTTTGCAAGGAGCCTCATGCATGCTGTCTTTCACTGGTTTTTGTTGTTGATTTGATGTTTCTCTCCTCTGCAGCACTTCATTTTTTTTCCAGGAAATTTTGAAATAATTCTCTAATTCCATGTTGGCTAGGAACATTGCAATCATTCAGGTTAACGAGAGCAATAATTTAAAATGTTTTAGAAATGGAAACGTTAGTGCTAATAAATATTGATTTGGTATTGTAGTTGCTGTCTTCTGAAATAGTAAATTGCTATTATGGGCAGGTGATCCATCTGCACTCACCCACTCATATTGTTCAAGACATTATTGTTTAAAAACACAGGACTACTAGATGCATCCTGACTTTTGTTGTGGATAAAAATTCTGCAAGGTTATTGGGTTCTTAATGCTCTTATATGGATGGTGATTTTGCAGCCAAGACAATAAATGACAATGATGAGTTTGGGACTCAAGATGGATTGACTTCTATTCAGTCCAGAGATAGCATCAGTGAACATATCCTTAGACAGATTGAAGTGCTAAAATCACATGTCCATAAGTTGAAGTCCCGGGCAGACAAAGTGGCTAGTGAAAATCCTGTGAAATTTTCTTCTGTCAATAATTTGAGCTTACTTGCACCATCGAATGCATTGACCAGTTCTGAACAAAATCCTGCTTCAGTTCCAAGAATAGGATATAGATTGCTACATACACAAACACAGCATATGTCTGGGTGCAACATGGGGGATCTTATGCCTGAAACTGCAATTTCGAGTCATGGAGATGCCACCTCTCGATCTGATATGATTGAGAACACTGGCCAACCTCAGGGTGGGGTTTCATGTGGAAATGTACGTGTTTCTTCTGTGATTTATAGTTTACTTTGTTTTCTCTCATCTGTGGAAATAAAATGGGAGTTCTATTTTTGTTGTAACACACACACACGGAAGTTGGCATGCATTAAGTCTAGGTTTATCTCAGCAAATGTCTGAGTGCAACATGAGAGATCTTGTGCCTGAAACTGCAGTTTTAAGTCAAGGAGAGGCTACTTGCCCACCTTAAGTCTTATGAGACTATTTATTTCTCATATCTTCAGGCTGAGGAAGAAATTCTGATATGTAATGCTGCAGTGAAAGAGTTCAAAGATTTTGACATTGGGCTAGCAGAGAAGCTTCTGGGAGTAATGGAAAAGCAAACAGACCAAGCTTCAAATCCTGACCTGCCAGAAGAGATGCTAGTGGCTCGTGTTCTTTTTGGTGGAAAATCACTTCCCAAATCCAGGTCTGATGTTTCCAATTACAAGAAAAAGCGGGGGAGAAAAAAATAAGGCTTTCCAAAAAAAGATGGCACCTTCTGTGATTAAAATTGTACATGCTGCTTATCCTGATACATATCTTCTCTCTATTCTCCTTTCCTTTCTGCTGCAAATCAAGTATATAATTCCTATTCTGTAAATCACAATCAATCTCCTGCCACTTTGTGCACAATATCTAAGTTTGAACTTCGAATACTATTGTTTTGATGTGATTCGTTATATTGCCATGATACACATTAGTTTCTCTTTCATTAAAAATGGGTCCCGTCGCCATTGCACCTTTACATTCCCAAAGGTCTTATTAGACAAGTGGTGTTTTTCAGCAGTTTTGTGTTTGCTTTGTTTCAATCTGCACAAGCATCTTCTTGCATTGATACTTTTTGGTAAGAAAGGCATATGCTTGGATGAAGGCTTGGCTGAGTTGCTCTCATATTACATGGTAAAATAAAACGTTGGCAGGAGTTTTTTTCTTAATTATTAATACTACTTTGTAATGCTGGAGTACGAACTGTAATTTACTGCACCTGCACCTTTAGGAGAGGAGGGAAGTGAAAGGGAATTTACTTTCTTTCAAGAAATAAATTTAACCGCGAAGAGCTTCGAAAAGGAAAAGCAGGGTAGTGAGGGCTCTATCAGCAATCACACCACCTGTACCGGCTCCTCCCTGTACCAAACAACAGTCTCAAGCCAGTTAAAAGATTTTACATTTCCTTTTCGAACTCTGACTTCCCAACTCAACAAGATATTCCCATCTTTTCATCTGTATTTTCTATTGTACACCATTGGATCTATTCTTGTTCAAGTTTGCAAAATGGTACAATTTGCTGATGTTTTCCTTTTGCCCTCCTATTTACTTTCGACTCCATCCTATTTTATTCTTTCCTCTTCTTTTCGTTTCTTGGATTCTGATGAAGGTATGCGCATATGTGCTTGAGTTTAAGATTGTCAATAATCATGAGCTAAATTGTTTACTGGTAGCGCTGTCCATGCCTTCCGACACAGATGACAAAAGTAATGTGATGGGAACACTCTATAAGCAATTTGTGGACAAAAATACCAAGACATTCGATGAATTCCATGGTGCTATTCTTGATATCATCAAGTAAGATTACAATTATTGCAATCCTTCATGATGTGTAACAATTTTTTTTTATTTTTTTTTTATTTTTGCAGCCAAAAGTGTTATCCTACTGGGAACATTCATTGAAAAATAGTTTGGAGTAAATAAATATACACGCGCCTATCTGGGATTTGACCCTCTTGCATTTCTAGTCTTGTAATTATTCTTTTTCAATTTTTACTACCAAGCTTTTATTTCTAATTGGTTGGATTATAGAAGGCTGAAGGGCTATCTCTAATTCCTCCTTGGAAGTGATGTTAGATTAGTCTATCTGGGATAAAATGATATTATGTCCATTAATCAATCCTTTTTCATCATTCGAAAAAGACATCAAACTACATCAGTAGAAGAAATGATTTACAAATAGGCAAATCATACTGAAACTTGTAGAAAGGCAACTAATACTGAGATATTATGATCTTACGAGCATTAAAATGGATGGTCAGACGTCAAAATGTAAATTTTATATGTCAGATTGTATGATTTGTTTATTTGTGTATTGTTATCGCGAGTTTGCTTCTCTGTTGAAGTCTTGTGATTTGGCATGGTTAAGTCAAACATCCTTCTGCTTTTCAGTCTTACTTTAGAGGAATATTGGAACAAGCTTTTGTCTTTGGGATCTGAGCATGTATGTATGGACTGTGTTTGTTCTTGTCAGCGAGAGAAATTGAATCTCTTGATTTGGTGCGTCTTTTAAACTCATATAGTTTGCTCACAAGTTAATCTCATTTACCATGAATAAAACTGAAACAGAATAGCTTACAACTGTCGATTTCTTACGATTGTAATCCCTCAGATATTTCGTGTTTGGTATAAGATCTGCCCCTGGTTTGTTTCATGCATTAACTTATTTTTTTGGTCAAGTCATGATTTCTTGATAAAAGCAACTTTCTTTCTGGAGAGATTGCTACATAACTTTCGTTAGGGTACTGGCAGCTTCAAAATAGACGTGCCTTTAGAAATGTTATCTTGTAGGAAGGAGAAACACACTGGTGGCAGCATCAAGCTCCTATTAGAATAATCTTCAAGCAATAAAGAGGGTCACGTTAATTTCGGTTCTTAGGGATGGAGAGTAGGGCATGTACCCGTGACTTTTGTTTCCATGAAGGGAAATACTTAGAAAACTTATATGGCACCCTTTTATTGATGCCTCGCAATAATTTTTTAGGGTTAGCTAAGCATATGCCTTTTTTTAGAGCAAGTTGGTGTCGTTCGGTCAGTTTAAGGTCACAGCTAGCAATATATGCGTGCACTCCTTGTGCAGTCATCATGTGCTGGCCCTTTTGTGTGAAATTATGTTTGTTTCTCTTTTAGGAAAGCCTATGTTACATCACAAAAACAACACAGGTTGTCTTGCACTTAGACATGCAACATCACCAAATCTCGATATTTTATCATATCACTCTTATATTTAACTTTAAGTAGACCCCATATTTTATTCTGTGTCTTTCTATATGTATATTTTCAAGCATACCCTAAAGAATTCCATGTTAATAATGTAATGCAAATCTTTTGATATTTGCATGATATATTTAATTTAGAGTTGTGGTATCTAAAAAGAAATGAGTTGAGTTTAATTAGCTATTCAAATGCTAATCTTATCAGATGTTGATAAATAAAAAAAAAATACTAGTGGAACATGTCACTTTTTAGGATTCTCTTAAATATCTTGGGCTAGTAAGAAGTAGGGTTGAGCATTTCTGGTTCAGTCCGGTTTTGAACCAAAATAAACAACCAAACTGGATTTTAAAAATTTTTTTTTTTAATCGAACCGAACCGAAAACTGGTTCAAACCGATTAATTTCGGTTCAGTTCTGTTTTTTTTCCCCTTCCAAACTGGTTCAAACCCAATGGTCCTCTACCAACACTAGCAATATTCCTCCCTCTGTAGAACCATTAACACAACCAAATCCAATCCACATTATAGACCAGGTTGTCTACCACAAATCCCATTTTGTCCCAATTTCCTTCACCCCACGATGCGTCATTAATGTTAAGGAAACCCATCACCAACAATCTAACAATGGCAGGACTATTAGTGTTCTTATCCCACCAAAGACAGAGCAAAAAAAATAAAACAATAATTATCAGCATACAAGATCACTATCCCAGCATAAGGATCGAATTTCTCTCAAGGTTTGGCCTTATAAAATCAGAGGGGGAAAGAGAATACAAAACTAGAGAGACAGAAAAGGACCAGAGAAAGGGAAAACCCAAAAACCACAGAGGGGAAGAACAAGAAACAACAAGAAAAAGAGAGAGAGGATCGGGGTTCCATCCATCAGGATCCAACAAAAACAAACAAACACTCATCTCTCACAAAAAATCCATTGTTGATTAATCTGTGCTTTACCAAGAACTAGTGCTTTCCAGGAAGAAGCCACAACAAGACAAAAGTCTCATAAAAAGTAGAGGGATGGGAGAAAAAACCAACACGGAGAGTAAAGTGAGATAATGAGAGAATGAGATATGAAGAGAAGATTGTTGGGGGGCGGCTGATGGGGATGTTACTTTAGGGTTAGAAAATATTCTATTTATAGTTGGTTTTTTTTTTTTAAGTGTTGGCTAGTTGAACCGGTTCGGTTCGATTCGGTTCAATCGGTTTCAGACTTTAGAAACTGAAACCGAACCGAACCGGAATTTTTTTGTGATTTTTTAATTGGTTTTTTTGGTTTTTTTTTTTCAGTTCGGTTTTTTTGGTTTTCTCGGTTTAATCGGTTTATCGGTTTTTTTGCTCACCCCTAGTAAGAAGTAAAACTTAGTAGCTCTATTTACAACTAAAACATAATATATAACAGCCGATAGACAAGCTTTAGAAGACTTTGGACTTAATTTTGATCATATATACCTATTAAGTGTGATACTGCAATAAGTCTATCCAAAAATCCAATTCAGCACTTGTATAAAACATAGAAGTGGGATGTGACTTCCTGAAGGATCATATTATGAAAGGTGATATTGTACTTGACTTTGTTAGCACGAAACACCAATTAGCTCATATTCTCACAAAGTCTTTAAGTAAGGATCACTTTTTCAAAAAACATTTAAGCTTTATTCATGCAATAGACGTATAGGGTGTCTTTTTATGTGTATACATCAAAGAAAATAAGTTTGATGAATTTAAATGATGATATGTATATCATTTATGCATGAATTATGTGAAAAATCTATCAGCTACAGAATTCCTAGTATCGATCTAGGTCCGAGACAAATTGATTGACCAGTTCATTATAGTTATTTTAATTAGCCAACCGATTAAATCAGAAAAATAGAGGATAGCTACTATCAAATTTTCAAGATTTTAAGTTTTGAGTTGGGTTCAATTTTTTAGTCTACAAATTGGACAAAAATGTATATTTTAACTCATAAAACACTTTTAAAAGAGATAATTTAGAAAATCTTGATTTTTATATGAATCGATTGATCGGTTCATATAATTGGATAAACCAGCCAACTGATTGATCTAGAGCATTAGTAGTGAGGCTATTGCCTAAATTTTCACCCTTTAATTTCTTGGCCTTTTGGTTATAAATTTTACATGAAAAGAACCCATTTTAAGTGCAAAGAAAAGATCACAAGAAGAATTTGGGAAATTTCAAGCTTGAGTTTAGATTGGTCGACCGATTGAACTTAAACCATAGCAAATGGTCAACTAATTGCTTGACAATATATATATTTGTCAGTTTTTAGTAGAAGAACAAAAATTTCTAAATATTAGAGCCTTAACCCTAACCATGACTTTTCTCCCAAATTCATTCAAAATAAACCAAATTCAGCCTAATTGAAGTCAATTTCTTGGAGAATAAAGAGTAAGGGCACTAAAGAAATGCTCTAAATATGTGGAACCAAGAAGCAAACACGTCAATGATCCCACCTCCTATAAAGATGACAACATTTAAAGGTTTTTAAGCTTCTTCTCAAATTAATCTATTGTTGTAGAAAGATACTTAATACTTGATTTATGTGCATTTGAAATAGATACAATCTTTGAACATATGGGTCAAAGTACTTTGTATTAATTAAAATAACCAATATATCCAAAATTGATTAGGATGTTCTTTGCAAACATGAGAATTAATGTGGAGCCTATTATTGTCAATAGTTTGCAAAACAAACATATTGAATTGGATTGTGACACTTTAGCTAAGATATTAGGTGTATCTAATGAATGACCTAGAGTGTTTGAAGTTAAAGTAATACCTATTATAGAGTGATTTACATACGGGTAAATATGATTTTACTCCTAAAGCAAACATTAAGAGACAAGACTTGCACTGAAGACCAAAACATTTGCAAAGAATTCTACCACATAATATTATGCCTAAGGAAAGGCATTTTGATTAAGTAATATTTATGGATTTGTGCTTAATTGACTACATAATTAGAAGTCATCAAATTAATCTGTCTTATATCATGATGGGGAATTTGATTATGGCACATGATCAAAAGCAAAAACCCCTTCCACATGATCATGACACCATATTCTTTTTTAATGGAGATAAATAATAGAACTCTCACCAAAATGAAATTTTTGTTGAATGATCATGGTGTATGGGTTTCTAGAGATCAAATTGAGGTTCATGTTGAAAAAGAACAACAACATGGTGGTAATGATGATGAGTTTGAAATAATGTTTGAGACACCACCAAACATTTTCTCTTTTAAAAAGGTAGGTACGGGTACTTGAAACTCTAGGGTAAAAGAACGACTATAGAATATTGAAACTAAGGTGCATCATATAGGAAAGGATGTGTGTAATATATATAACACACAAACGGATATAAAGGATATGATGACTAATTTACTCTCTCGTTATCAATCACTTTAGATCTTATACTAGCTATATATTTGATTTATATTTTTATGTTTTTTTATTTTTTTTTCTTTTAAATGTGTAATGAATATTAGAACTTTTGAATATTATATAATATTTTCACATTCATTTTCTTTATTTTTTATATTATGTCTCTCACAACACACAAACGAACATAAAGGATATGATGGCTAATCTACTCTCTCGTTATCCATCACTTTAGATTTTGTATTAGCTATATATTTGATTTTTATATTTTTAATGTTTTTTGTATTTTTTTTCTTTTAAATCTGTAATGAATATTAGAACTTTTGAATATTATATAATAATTTTACATTCATTTTCTTTGTTTTTTATATTATGTCTCTTATTTTTTTAGTTGATGACAAAGGGAGAGAGAATAGCAAATATAGATATAATCAAATATAAACAATAGAAAAACTATTGTACAATTATATGAACAAAGATGGAGAAATACAAACCATCATAATGCTGAAACCAATTGAACCAGACAAGATTAGACTAGTTTGATTGTATTTGAATCATCTAAGAAAATAAATGGGTATATAAAAAACACATAATCAAACCTTAAATCATTTTTTTTCTTTTGATATGTGTTCCAATCCCCCGTCCCCTCTCCCTCATTCTTTTTTGTTCTCTTGTGATTTATAACTAACCTAAACTTAAATCTTTTTAGAGTTTTGAATCAAGCAAGAAACTTAGAAAAATCAAGTCTATAGGGCTTTAATATCCAACTGAATGTAGAAAATCAAGGGCTAAGTTTGAGAAGAATTGTACTATTGTAAACTTGTTTGGATAACCTTTGATTAAAATGATATAATTTCATTATTGCTATTCTTATACTTTTATTGCTTTTTTAATGATTTGACTTTTTTACAGGTGAAGCATTTTGATAGTTTGTAAGAATAAGACATCATAGAGGTTGTTAGAAGGCAAAGAAACCAGGAAAGGTTCAATGCTGCTTCCATAGCCTTATATTTTTTACATTTTCAAGCCTACTTCTAGTACTTAATTTGACACCCTTTATCTTTTTAAAGTTTTTCTCTATAGGTTTTCTTTAAAATATTGTTATCTCTAATAGGGTGTTTTGATTGATTTGGTAATTAAATAGTGATGGCATTGAGAGTTACTAGTTATTAGACTAACTAGTTAAGTAGTAATTTACAGGAGGTTAATTTCTTCTCTTACTCTAGATTTGTAAGAGGTTGAAGGAAGTATTGTCATTATTTGTTGTTATTCTGTTAATTTTTGTCTGTTTTGTGTTCAATAATAGTTCAAGATTGGTTTATTTTAATTTTGAAGCAAGTATTATTGCATTTCATCTTTTTTTCCTGTTGTGTGAATTATATGAAAGTGAAACTTTATTAGTTTTTTATAAGATGATATTTTTATCAAGTTGATTCCAAATAGAAAATGATAAATAATTTGTTGGATTATATTAGTTTTTGGTTCATCTTCTAAAGCTTTTTGGAATTTGCATTGAGCTTTTAAAAATGGAACTTGACTCTATTCTTTTCATTAGCTGATTTGATGGTTTCTTTTCTTTTGCTCTCACTCTCTGTTATGTTTGGCTGCCTATAAACAATTAAGTTCTTATGCAGAAATTACATACATGAAATCAAATCTTTAATTTACCATTTGTTTCGATTTATTCATATATTATGTCCTTGAAAATAATCTAGAAATTAAAAAAAAAAAAAAACAATTGTTGATATAAATTATATGATGGGTTCTGTAGAGAATGAAGGTTTATCTCCTATTAATGTTAGATTCATTTTGTGCTTATAAATTTTTAGCATGTAAACTACTATTAATATTTAATACTTATTGTTAATTATCGGTTGATTACTATTGTTTTTATTTTACATGGATAATCAGGAAAATATTACACCAAAGGAATCAAATAGTCCCGATCCAACCTCAACACCACATTTTCCAGCCTTTTTCACTACCTTTTCACCATTTTCACCTAAAACACAAACAAAACCCATCAACCTTAATATCTTTAAAAACTCCATTATTCCTCCTCTAGTTAAACTCCTTCATCTCTTAGTTCAGCAACATCATGAGTAACCTTCTAATCTATCAAAGCATCTTAGTGAAGAGCTAGTAGCAGTACAACTTTCACTTTAACAACAATAGTGAGTAACGCCATCTTTTAGTATTGCACTAGCTTTAACGAGGTAACATGACATTATCAAAGAGTTGATGTTTTATCCCAAGTGCAGGAGTGTCGAAGTAATAAATAATTCGGCAAGACCGGGGTCGAACAACAGGGAGGTTAACTATATAATAATAATAATAATAATAATAATAATAAGTTAAATAGGACTTTGAAATGTAAGATTAATGTGAGGATTCAACAATGATAAAAACAAATGTTAAGGTTAGAGAATCCACTAATAGTATTAGAAATAAGTATAATATAAACTCTTTTTATTAATCAACTGAAAACCACACACAAAGGAGGTTCCAATCGGATGATTTATCCTTAATAGTTCATTATAAATTTTTAACATGATCATATTAATTATCTTATTTAAGTAAACTTTTAAATATTGTTAGGAATTCATGATGTTAACTTATGTTAACAACAAATCAAGTTTCTTTCATAGCACAAATGTAGGTTATATCATACGGTTGGCTATGAAAGTGTCAAGCATTTGTTGTACCAAGTGTTATACAGCATAAATCTAGATTAATCATTTAACAAGCAAGGTATTAAGAATTAGTAAGATAAAAAGATAAGACATGTTAATAACAAACTCTCTTAGATATAAACATTGAAGTCCATGTTGAGTTTATATTATACCTATTCTAACACCATTAGTGAAACATTTTCACCTTGACATAATAAAATTAACTAAACATTATGAAGAAGAGAAACATAAATAAACAATATAAGAACATAAGTATAGTAAAGGAAATGAAAAGCATAAACAAGAGATTAAGAAAAATATAACATGAAATAAAACTTAAACATTACAAAAATATAAAGAAAGAAATAAAGAGTATAATCTTGATCTGAACAACCAAGATGATTAAATGCATGGAAAATGCTTCCTTTTATAGGCCAAAATTTAGAACTATTAATTTGATAACTAATTGTTGAGTGGGTGGCCACATCTTGACTTGGTGACAATCTTTATCTTCTTGTATGAACAAAACATCATTGCTAACGTCAGAATTTGAATAGATTTATATTATGAAAGTTCTAGAAAATTGTCTCAGCTTTCCAACAACAAAAAAATCGGTGCATTTGGACTTCTAAAACTCGAGATATGGGTTGAACACTGAACAGTGTCTGGGCTGCAGGACAGATTCAGATTTCTCCATTGTTGCTATAATTTGAACTTGAAAATGACCTTTTTGAATTTTGCACTTCTATAAAAGTTTTAGACCTATGTCTTAGCTTTCCATCCATATAGAGCAGGCCTAAATCCAAGTTCTACAGCTCCAGTTATGATCCAATAACCAAATGGTGTTCTAGTTTAGACTGAACTAGCATCTCTTTTCTAAACTTAACCCTCTCTTTGTCTTCTCAATTTCAGTAGTTAAACTCATTAATCAATCCCTTGATTTATGTGATAGACCTGTATTTAAGATGAACATTTATCATAAATTAAAGGTATCTTATAGTATCAGACTTGTTATTATAAAACATGTTTTTGTTAAGGAGTTATTGATACTTCAAGTGCAAAATGATGATATAAAACCTTAATAAAAATAAACTTTTAAGTACTAATCATAACAACTTCTTTCTCTTTTAGCAATCACTACAAACCACCACACCACTACTGATGCACCGCCAATCGATCTTCAAAACTCCCTTTTTATCCAGGTTACACTTCCCTCTTCCTTTCATCATTCACCACTAATCATTCTAAGGTCAAGAAATTAATTGTGCTTTTTTTTTTTTTTAATTTTGATCAAATCCTATTGGATAATCATAAATTGGTTATGATATATGATTTGTATTTTCAAAGTATGACAAAAATGCAATTATTTTGTTTTATTAGAAAATATACGTGAAAACAAAAATTAGAATATGGTTGTAATGTAATTAAAACATTTGGTTAATTAATTTTTTTTTATCTTTTATCTTCTTTTCTTTTTTATACCATTTATTTAACATAAAATAAAATAAAATGTAAACACACACACATAGACACACACCATTCTTTCCACTAATTACTCACACACTCTACAATCTTCACAAACCATAAAAATTCAAAATTCAACAATAAATGAAACACATATATTAAACATCTAAATTTACAAAATGGACCTCCTGAAGATTAAAAAATATTTGGAGAAGTTTCTAGAAACTCAAGAACATTGCTGGAAAACTTCCGGAAGTGGAGGAACAGTGGCGGCACGAGGGTTCACATGCTATTGCTCATGGAAGGCTGAAACCTAGTAGATTTGGAGCATTGTTTCTTCTTTTTTCTTCTTGTGTTGGCAATGAATCTCATTGTCATTTGCAAAACAAAAAAAAAATCAAACAACACAGTCGACTTTATTTTCCTCTTCTACTCGATTTGTTTTCTGTTATTTTAGGGAGGCAGTGTTTCTTCGTATGTCGTTGTGAGGAGGATCTAGTGCTCTTGTGTGTTGCTGGCTATGGCTCGGTTTTAGTTAGCGTTGAAGGGTTGGTTGTCGTGGATCTTTGGTTGGTGAGAGTTTATGGAGGAGGGTGGTTGTGAGGTTGGCCAACGAGCTTAAGCAACTAAAAAATTACTTTGATCTCTTATTTTTCTTCCATTGCATTTTTGTTCCCTTGTCTATATATATTTTATTTTTAATATTTTTTTTATTTTGATATTTTTGAAAAAGGCAACGTCAATGCTAACTTGATGAGAAAAATAACCAATGATTTTGAAATGGATGCATTAATAGTTGAACGCGCAGAAAACAAAATTTTGAATTTTGAATTGTTTTAAAATTGATGTTAAAAATATAAAAAATAACGCAAATACATCAAAATATATGTTTGAAGATTTTTTTTGTTTTTTTCCACTATTTTTGGATTTGTTTTTTTATATATATAAAAAAAACTATTAATAAAATGAGGTAAAAAATTGGATAATGACACTAGTGACATAGGCAAGCTATCGTATGACATGATAATCCATGCATTAGAACTGTCATATTACCAGTTAAGTAGCTTCGAATTTATTTATTTAAAGTTAAGCTATATATTTTCATGTTTAGGGGAGAAAAAATTATTTTTTTTTCAATTTCAAAACAGAAAAAAATATCTATATCTCATAATCCATTTCCCTTATATAATATCTCTATGAAAACTCTAAACTAATTTTAATATTGAAGGGTTTGTTTTTTTATAGATAATACCCACAATTCAATTTTTGTTGTCCACGAAGAAAACCTAAATCCGATGGAGTTATTTCGAGCCTCATCAGTTGAATTTTTTTTATATATCTATATTGAATGTGGCTCCCAGGCAATATCAACAATTTTCTACTGATGATCGGTCCAATACATGCATATATATGATGGAAAAAACACAAAGAATAATTTTCTTTACGAAAAAAGTAGAGAATTTTCGTAAGAAAGAATGTGAACAGTAAAAAGAGCGGCTTGCCCTTGCCAGCTTTTCACTTTGCAAAATGTATTGTAACCCATTAGAAGAGAAGAGAAACAAACAAGACAGCTTTTGACGAGGGCCCACGCGTTTGGCCAGTAGACATCCAGCTAAAGTAACCTAACCTAGACTTCTCTTGCCATTATTGTCGATTCCTCACGTGGCTACCTATAATTGGTTCGTCAAACTGGCAAACGTCCCCATTGCGATAATCACAGCTGTGTGAATCTCTCTCCCAAGCCAAAGGCACACTCTCCCCTTTCCCAACAGAGAATCAAATGATAGGTACGTCTGTATAATACAACCCGTCACCGTAGTAGCCTGTCACTCTAACATTCCCACTAATAATAATACTACTATCATATCACATGCGTTGATTCACCAAATGGACAAACGTGGGACCCATCCAGCCAGACTGTATCAAGCGCCCATTACGGTGACTATTTGTTCGATAGAATAATCCCAATTTTGTGGGCCCCGAAAATATGTTGTTTAACAAACTACACCTTTATCATCTAATTATCACATACTTTTTGATTTTGTACCTCATCTACGAAAAATTACAACTACACCCTTTAATTGCACTTTTTGCCTCATCTGCTGTTAAAGATCATGACTTTGACAATTATTTTTTCTCCACAAACTGTCACATTCACATATGTTTTGCCCCAGAGATAAATAAAAAGTTCATATAAAATACCTAAATTTATGATAATCCTATAAAGCTAAACTATAAATGAAATTAGAATAACTCATATAAACTCTAGTATTAATTTGATTTATCATAAATGCTATAGATAATATAAATCTTTTCAACATTTTGAATAACTTGTAAAATTCAGAATTTTATTGTTTTTCTTATTTGTACTTACTCTTCTCTCACCCATCTCATCTCAATCATAATACAATAATAAAACTAAAATATGGTTTTTTTAGATAGTATTTAATATTCTAAACAATATTGATTTAGATAAGTAATTATCTTGTCTTCTATTGGTGTGCTTTGGACAAGATAATTTATCTTATTTTATTTTCGGCAGACACTAGATGGAACCCAACCGATCTAGGACCTGGACCAGTCCGAGTTTAAAAAACATAGAGGAATGATTAATCCAACAACGTTATCTTGAAAAAAAAATTCTTGTCAAAACAATGTTACTTTAGATTTTTTTTTTTTTTTTATTTGGATCAACTTAAGTTGACCCTTTTGAATGGTGACTCGAGTTTTACCCTAGGTCAATTCTTAAATCAAGTTTTAAAATTATGATAATAATTATTTTTATCATTACATTGACTTGGTTCAACCCAGATTGACCTTTTTAACCTATGACATAGGCCTTTTCCTAGATCGACCTTCAAATTGAGTTTTAAAACTATGATAATAACCACTTTTATCCTTACATTGACCTTCTCATTCCATGACTCAAGCCTTGTCCTGAGTCGATCCCCAGCTTTAAAACTATGATAATAAATATTTTTATTCTTATGTTGCCTCGGGTCAACCTGAGCTGACAATCCTAACCCATGATCTAGGTCAACTCTCTAATTAATTTTTAAAACTACAACAATAATATTTTTTTTATCATTACATTAACTTGAATAACCCAACTTGTGACTTTAGCCCAATCTTGAGTCTACTTTCGAGTCAAGTTTTAAAATTATGATAATAACTATTTTTATCCTTACATCATTAACTTGAGTCAATGATCAACCCATCTTATGACCTGGGTCTTACCCCAGGTCAATCGCTGAATCGAGTTTTAAAGCTATAATAATAACAATTTTTATCCTTACATTGACCCGGGTCAATGGTCAACCCGATTTGTGACCCAAGCCTTGTTTTAGATCAACTTTCTAGTCAAACTTTAAAATTATGATAATAACCACTTTTATTCATATATTGACTTAGATCAATTTGGGTTAACTCTTATATAGAGAATTGGACAAGCTTATCTTATCCCTTTTAGTTAGGACAAAAACTTTCTTTACTAGAATAGCTTTGAACAAAATTAAAAAATATTTTTTTATTATTCAAAAGTGCACCAAACAACTTGATAAAAAAAAATTTCATGTCTAATCTATCTTTATCCAGCTTATCAAACAAGTTAATATCTAAAGAGTTATTATGTGTTTTATATTAATTATATATGCTAGAAATCCTATTTGACCTTGTTGGGTTTATAATAACTCTATTCTTTTAGTAAGATAGTTTATAATGTTATTAAAGTTCAAAATACTTAAAGTATTGTCTCTTATCTCTTGGGTAAATAACAAAATATGTTCTTGCATAATTAAACAAGGTCTTTAATTCGTTACTAAGTTTTTTAAATATGTCTATCATATTCTTTATATAGTATCCAATTCCCAAATATATTCTTCTATCAAATATTTTTATCTAAATCAAAATAAATATATTTTCATTTTAAAAATATCCCTCAGTTATATAATATCATAATAAAAGCTTTTCATTAAATTGCTCAATTTTTTTAATAAATAAAAATATTTAGAATACTCAATAATTCAAATTTTAAAAAAATTAAACTTCCATTATTGTACAACACAAGGACATTCTCAAAATAAAAAAATATATAATTATATCAAATTGAATGAAAAATTTGATAAAATCATATTTTGAAAAATTGGATATTATATAAGTACATAATAAATACAATTAGAAGCCTAGTGACATATTAAAGACTTGTTCAAATATACAAAGATAAATATAGTCATTTATCCCTTTTCTCTTAATGAAATAGGTTACCATTCAATTAGGTGTAAAATCTTCACGTAAGAAAAAAAAAAACAATAAGTTATATTATCTACTTAAACACAAACATAATGAACAAAATTATCTAATAAAAATAAATTTAAAATCTACAAGTGACTATGAAAAATCCCTATATAAGTAAACATTTCACTAAAAAAAAATGGAACATTCTATTTAAAAAAAATACAATAAAAAAAATGTAGCAACCAAACTAAAAGAAGAAAAAACTCACATAAAGCATAAAAGGGAAAAGAAGTACACCTAGCAATCACACCAGATACTAGAAGACTACCATATAATTAATTCCTTTGATAGATTATCAAAGATTATACTTTCAATAATATTGATCAAGACTATGCATTAAAATCCGATTACATTAAATCAAAAAAAAGTAACAAAAGATTCAAAAACTCATATTTTAAACAAAAAAAAATTAAAAAGTAAAATCCATATTCAATTAAAGATATAATAATCTTTATGTTTATATATAATTGCAAAATATTTATAGCTAAATATGCCACAATAAAGATTGGTTGTAGTAGAATAAATTCATCTAGAAGTTATTACCGACACGCCATAATTTTCATAACAAATACCGGTTATAATATAAAGGGTTCAACTACCTCAATTTAAATCAAGGTGTAGAGTTGAAATCAAACACCATAAAATTTAAATAAAACACATGCTTGAAAACCTATTAAACATGGATCTCCAAATCTTCCATAGCTTAGATTGGGTTGTTACCTTTTCTTTCTTTGGTATAAATTATTTACTTGATTCTTACTTCAGTTGTCTCGATACTATCATCAATGGATCATGCATATACTCAATTTAACATACATGTTATATATTTTTATTATCATGACAATTCAAAAGTGTATTTTTCATACTTGAAGTCGTGCCTTGTACTTTTGACCATCTTAATATAATCTTTTTAAATCTTTTTTTGAGAGGCTTCACTACTCGTGATATTTATTTATGAAATCATCTGCCTTTATCACATCAAGACGAAAGTAAATTCATGCCCTAGGCATGCATCACACGATTCCCTAAGGAACATGTACCATCTTGTTTCTAATCCTATAATTCCCAATAATTTTTAATCAATAACCCAAGTAGTTGACTATACACGATGACTATAAAATATTTATCACATTTCATATATATATATATATATATATATATATATATCACTCGTAATATTTCTTTCTTAGATCAATGTCTCAATTTCCTTAAAATATTATACCTTTATAACTCTTTTAATGTATTCTTGATGCTATTCTTGACTCAACCATTATTGGTTCAATCTATGTGGGCTGTCAAAACCCTTTTCAAACTTATTCCATATATAAATACAATTTATTTGCCTAATTAGCTTCTAACACTAAGTTGTGTTTACTAATATGCTCTCTATTTTCATTATCCAACTATTAAATAGGTTCTTCTAACCTACAGGGGTCTTTCACACAATTAAATTTCCTTTCTCATGCTTTATGTCCATTAACATAAACCTCAATGATATATTTACACCTTTTTATATATAAATCAACATCTTATCTTATGTAATTATTCTCAGGTGAAGCAATTCTAATTCGATAGGTTTGAGAAGCGACGAAGTCTTACTGGATTTCCTTATATGTGATTGTAATACTAGCAAATTAGATAGTTAATCAAATGTCCTAGCAATCAAATACATTGACGTCAGTAGCTCTTCTCAAAGCAGATAGTAAAATCAAATGTTTTAGTCATCAGTTTCATTGATGCCAGTAGGTCTACTTAGGGCAGTTAGTCAATCAAACATCCCAGTCATCAGTCTCATTGATGCCATTAGCTTCTTTCAAACAACTTGTCAATTAAATATCATGGTCATCAGTCTCATTAATGTTAGTAGCTCCATTCAAGACAACTAGTCAATTAAATATCCTAGTCATTAGTCTCATTAATGCCACTAGCTCCACTTAAGGTAGCTAGTCAATCAAATTTCATGATCACCAGTCTCACCGATGCTACTAGATCCACCCAAGACATCTAATTAATCAAACATCTCGGTCACCAGTCTCATTAATACCACTAGCTCTATTTAGAGCAGCTAGCCAATCAAATATACTAGTCATTAGTCTCACTAATGTCACTAGCACCACTTAGGGCAAGTAGTCAATCAAACATCTTGGTCATTAGTCTCAATAATGCCACTAGCTCCATTAAGGGCAACTAGTTAATTTAATCTTTTCATCTCTTTTACATTTTGACAATTACATATCCATCATATACATATATCAAGTTTAATTTATTAATAAAAATCAACACTTTTTACATAAAAGCAAAACTTGTTTCCATATAGCAACTATCAGCTTTCACTCCAAATAACCTATTTATAACTTGACAGTCAATCGTATTGACATCACTAGCTCCACTCAGGGTAGCTAGTTAATAAAAAAAAAATTTAATATTTACATTCATATAAATACATGCACATTTAAAGAATTTTCAATTCTAAAAGCTTAAGAAATTCTATGAGCAGAAAATAATATAGTGCACCTACTTTGAGCTTGTGTGCATATTGTTGTTTCCTGCCGTCTTTCTATTCCCATAGCCTTTCTTGTACCACCAAGGATACAATTATAATTAATAATGCAACTAGCACCATTGTTTCAATTCACTTCTTATCCAAGTGTTATTTTCAAACCTTAGCAAGGAAAATCCTTAAAATTCTGTACACATACATATTTTTGTTGTTATTCATACTTACTCTTATCAATTCAAATGTTAGAACCCTCAATCAACATCAATTATAAGCAAATATTAGAAATTGATTATTCCTAGCTAGTTTAGTCCACCCAACCCCAACACTATTCTATGTTTTAATCGTAACTAAAGTTGTAGAAATCAATTTTGAGCATGGTTAATCTCAATCGAAAGATAAGACATAGAGACATGACTTTTATGAAGGAAGCAACGCCTATATTTTTCATCTACACATATAAAATAACTCATTATAACAAGATAAGAAATTTGTCCAATACTATGTCGGTCTAGACCTTTCCTCAGTCTTTAGCTCATATCTGGAATTATATAACTCCAAATTAATCAAGAATAATTTCATTTGAAATTTATCATATGTATCTACAACTTTTGTAAAGAAACTAATTCCAAGTTCTATCTTTTAAAAGCTCAAAATCAACAATCGTATTAGCATTTGAAATCTCTCCAGAGTTATGTTAGTTTAAACCTTTACTCAATTTTTATCTGATATTTTAAGTTATATAATTTAGTTTTAATTAAGAATAATTTCATTTAAAAGCTAACATTCATATTTGTAACTCTTATAAAGAAACCAACTCTAAATTAAATCATTTTCAGGTAGAAGTTGGATAGTCAAAACATTTATAATCAAACTACATTCAAAACAAGTCATGGATTTTTCCTAAAATTTCTTCCATGAATAAACTTAACTCAACACAACTAAGTTTAAAAGTATATTTTAATGACAATTAGATATATAGTTTAAGTCAATCTATCCTCATTTTTAAAGGGCCTATTGAGTTGAACCATCCTAATAAGAGAATCAAAGTTTTTTTTTTTTTTCTATTTTTCATGAAATTTTCACCTAATCCATTCTTAAAACACATGTTTTTGGCATTTAAGTATTTATTCCAAAGTCATTTGAAACAAGAATTTCAAATCAATTTTCCTCTCCCCATACTACTAAGTTTCGGTCAGGTCTAAGATTATAGCTTTTTGGATTCTTTTATTTTCCTTTTTTGTTTCTATACATTAATAACATTATACTTGACCATACAAAATGATTTCAATATAATTCAACTAACAATAACAAGAAATTTCTATCTTTCCTTTACTAAAAGTTTTGGCCCAATCATGACATCTAATCCCTATGAAGTTTTATTGGTCTCTAACACATTCTCAAGCATCAATAACATCATTCATAATCAATTATCACATTTAAACCAACAAAACACCCATCTTTCAATTTTATAAACCCTAAATCAAATCATATAACACACTAACCTTTTAGTTCTTTTAACTACACATCAAAACAAGAGAAATCAAGCATAAAAATCACTTACCCGTAGTTCCTATGACAAGATTAAATGAATTTCTCCATCCATTTCCTCCATTTCATATTCCTTTTTTCTGAACTCAAGCTTCCTCTCTCTAAATTTTCTATTCTAACTCTTTAATCTTTTTTTTTTTCTCTCTCAAATTTCTTTGTTCCTTTCAATATTTATATGTTTTAAATCATATAAAACCCTTTAATTTCTTGAAATTCTCTTTAAGATTTCCACCCTCTCAAGCTCATTCTCTTTTTTTTCCTCCCTTTACCATAGCTAGTCAGATTTTTAGTAAGAAAAGGAGGGGCACTATTCAATTATTTATAAGTTTGCCACTCATTTATGTTTTAGATTAGTTTCCCGTAGACTACACAGTTTTCTGCTTAAATCACTAGTCTTTACCAAAACTCTAATTGACTTAAAGTCTTAAACCAAGTATAATAGTATGTCAAGAGACTCTTTGTAAATTTTTAGCCTGATTCAATGGTCGGATTGAAAGTTAATCGTGATAGCTTAAAACTTGTCAGTAGGTGATTTTTATGTCAAAATCTAAATTTTATTGTTCAATCATTACTTAAATTATATCAATTATTTCACTAAGTCCTTGTGACCATTTTATCATTCCAAAATACATTTATTTTATTTACAAACTTATTATTGTTTTATGGTAACGTTATCGGTTTATTTTTTTATTATTATTTTGTTATCAATCGAAACTCGTTATCAGGTGTGCTAAAGTTAAGAATTTTAATCTAAAATTCATAGCCCTCGTCTTAACTTCAATAATACCTATATATTTATTTACAAATATCATCTTCTTCATACATGTCACATTTATTATTATTTCTACCATTTATTTAGTTCTTTTTATCTCAAGGTTCCATTACTCATTGAAATCTCAATCCTATGTTTATATGGGGGTTTACAATACAACTATTAGTTCTTCTCTCATTAAATCCCCTAAGATATCTATGTATCGTTCGGTTTCTCATTTCATTTGTAATTTGCTTATTAAATAAATTGTATTTTAATAAAAGTTTTTAAACTATTTTTCAATTCCTTCCAATTAATTATTCAGTGCCATAAGTTTTTATTTTTTTCTCTTTGATGAATCGAAGGATAGGGCAATTGCTTTATACGAGGAGACATTTAAGGCAGGACTTCATCTTCCTCTTTAGCCTCTTTTCATTGAGTTCCTCAATACTTAACACCATACGCTAGCCTAATTTGCTCCTAATTTTTAGCTTCATTTATTTTTTAATGTTTTTCTATCATCTTAATTACCCTTGCGGTCTTTTCATCATTCACCATTTTTATTAAACTAGCGCTTGATAATTTCCTGCCTTTTATTATCTACATAGGGCTTATAAGACTATCTACTTTATGTTGTTGAACATATATGTATCAAACATTACGAGAAATCTATTGACTTTAAAATAGAGCTAGTCAAGTTTTCTTCATAGGATTTGTGATTGGTTGTTTGGAAGATTTTTGATCTCTACCAATTGAAATACTATAATCAAGACTTCTCCATCATTTCAAAAGGTTACCTCCCAGTATATTTATGGAGTTGATTAATGTTTCTCCTGATTAGACTAATAACATTTTTCATACTATCAAGGGAATTCAACTTGACAAAGAGAATGATGACATTGCTGAAATTAGCCATTCGGTTGAGCATTCAAATAAGTAGAGCTATATGTATAATCTCAATTTTCATTTGATGTTTTGTTATATACATATTGTCTTTATTATATTTTCATTTTCATTATCCTTTAGGCAATTTATGCTTTCATTTTTATTTTCCCTTATGTTTATATAGAAGTTTATATATGTCTTATATTGAACTCTTATGACAACTATAGCCTTATTTATGGATAATGATTATTTGTTTTATATTTTAATTTTTTTTTATTTAATTTCTTTGATATTAGAATAACAAAGAAGATTGTTCACTTACTTATTCGGTTGGGACTAAGCTTCTAATGAAATTATTGTTCATTAACATTAGGATGATGGTAAAAATCATCTATTTATTATTGATGATTTAGTGAGGATCAAACTCTTTATGATATTAATACGCTTAGATATAAAGACAATAGTGAAGACCATCCATTTTCATTAATGGTTTAGTAAGGATCAAACTTATTATACGATTAATACTCATGGTTATTAAGATGATGGTGAGAACCATCAATTTTTGTTGATGATTCAACAAAGATTAAAACATGCTTAGATTGGAGTCAATCATATTGAGGCATCGATGGACACTTGTTATTTGTTTAGTGAGGACAAAATCATTTTTCACATTGATAATATATTTCATGTGGTTACAACAGATTTTTTATTTTTTATTTTTTGTTTTAGCCAACCATTCGATGAAGACTGAGTTATGTTATAAGATTACTTTTACTTTATATTTCAATAATAAAAGGAAAAGTACTTCCATTATGTTATACTACTAATAACACTTTCTAAAGTTTTGATAATTCCAAGGTTTAGCTAACTCCTTACCTCTCAATATAAAAAACTTGTAAATCCTTGTTTCACTTATTTAATGAATTTAAATAAACCTTTCTAATCATATCATAGGTTTATTAGGTAGTCACTCAATTTAAACACAAGGGGCTCACCTTCATATTATAGAATTAAGAAACTCTGATGTGGATCTATTGATCACGTGGTTAAACAACCCCCAATGAAATAAATAACTTAAAAAAGTCAATAATCAGGTTTGATAAAACTATAACCCAACAATAACTGTGTATCTAAGAACCAAAGGTATTGAAAAAAAGACTTGGACTCAAAGATAACCTTAAGTAAATGAATGTAACCATTAAGTCAGTTAATATTTGATAAGTCAGTGTACGATCTTTATCCCTGCAAAAAAAGGTTATTTTACCACAAACAAACAAAAAAAACTCACTTTTATTCTTTAACTTGCTGTCAAAATTTTCAGCTCAAAAAAACATAATATAGTCTCTTCTAACTAACCTTAATTAATCCCTTTTTAGGTTACAAGCTAATTGGTTTAAACTAGTAATCAACTAATATAAGTCCAATAATGAAATAAACCCCTAAACAATATCTAATGGGTCATAACAAGCCCAAATTAAAAATAATTATTAAAAAAATATAAGATAATAAAAAAAAAAAAACTCTTCAAGCTAAAATTTCTTCATGTAGACCTGAATCTTCAATTTTTGCACATTCTTGGCATATTTCAGTCCCGACTCTAAATAAGACATTCTCTCTTATCTAGATGAATAATTGGGACTACCATACATGGTTGGAAATCTTGAGATTTCTAGTTTCCATACCAATTTTAATAGCATCAAAATTCCACTTGTAGCTCTAGATATGACTCAAACATTACATGAAGGTCTAGTTTGGTAGATTTGACAACATTCATGTAGTAATTTCTATCCTTTGAAATAATATGTTTTCGAACTTCATTTGACCTAAAAAATTATCGAAATATAGTTTCATGCATTTAGTATCTCTCTGTAAAATTGCAACTTGATTCGATGTACAATTTAAGAGATATGCATGATTTTGAAAAAATGATTAGCAGACATTTTAAGGTCAAATTTAGATCTGATTTGGTTCATATCAAACTCTTTCCTAAATGGATGTTATTCTCACTATTGTTTCTTTCCACTTTTCTTTAACCACATCCAAACTAATACCAGTAATTGTTCATTTAACTATATGTCATATTGGATAACTCTAGGTCTGGTAACCATACATTGATAAGAATTAAAGCCTTTGTTCTATATGTTAGGCCTAGAATTTACTTTTAGTTGTGTTATTCAATTAGCCAATAACACTTTTAGAATGTTATATGCCTAATGTTTTCTAGCCTCAATCTCTAGCTTTGTTCATTGCCTCGACATATTTTTTTTTTTTATGGATGTGTGATTGATGTTATCTTATCAATATTAAGTTGTCAATAAAACTACTTAATCAACAATGGTTTACCATTATCTATTATAATTATGGAGAAGATCCTAAACTTGCAAATTATGTTTTTTCACCTGAAATTCTTCTTGTTTTCTCTCAGTTATCTAGGTATTGATTAAGCTTTCATCAATTTAGTAAAGTAATATATTACTATCATAATAAACTCCATTTCTAAAGGTTTAAAGGAAGGGCCCAAAAAATTAATTTCTTATTATACGAATAAACAAGATGTTGTTATGCTTTATAGGTTCCATGTCGAATTATGGTCCAATTCTTCAAACTTCTGGTAAGTGTCACACTTTTTTACCATTTTGATGTACACTTTGACTATAAACCCTAAAAATTTTTATGATTATATTCTAAATACATATTTATTTGAATTTGATCTCATTCCAAACTTTCTTATTACTTTAAACACCTCTTCTAAATCTTTTACATGTTTATTCACCAATTCGCTTTTAACTAGTATATTATCCAATATTCATTTCTAAATTCCTCATTAACTACTACCTAAATACTATATTTACAAACTCTAATAGGTTACATCAATATTTTTATCCCAAACGACTATCATATAAAAATATGTGCCATTGTCTGTAATTAAAGACATTCTTGATATTTTTTTTATCCATATTTATCTAGTGTCACCTTGAGAATACATCTAACAACTCAAAAATTCATGTCTTGTGGTGCCATCAACTAATTGATGGATTAATGTAATAAGAAGCAATCTTTAAGACATGCATTGCTTAAGTTTGTGAAATCTATACATATCCTCCATGTTTTATTTGTTTTCTTAACCATTACCATATAGCTAACCACTCGAGTTATTCAACGTCCTTTATGAAATTGACCTCTAACAATTTCTCTATATATTTTAAAATCATATATCTTCTTTTTATAGTAAACAAAAGTTTTTTTTTTAATTGGTAAACACCCATTCCCTATGCTAAACTTATAAGTGATCACCATTTTTTATACCCCTAATATATCTTTAGGCCCTCAAGCAAAAACATCATTATTCCTTCTACTGGTATTGGCCTTTCCACCCTACTGGTACGTTCTCACCTTATCACCTGTTTGAGCACTCCAATCATCCTTTTTCCATGATGACTCTACTCTACCTTTCCTTTCTTCCACCTATTTTTCTTGAATTCTTAAAAAGTTATTTTCTTTCCCTGACCAACACTTAGTCTTTTACATGACTTCCTTAAGATGTATATCTCTTACATGACTTTCATAAGATGTATGTATCGTTTAACATTATTTTTAAGGTCTTGCATAGTTTCTAGTTCCTCCAATCCCAATGCCTTATTGAATTCTTCATTGTTGATTGACACCATAGTTGCTACAATTAAATATGTTATTTCTATTGTTTTTACATCTAATCTTATCATGAACTCCATCAAAGTCTCTCCCATTCTCTACCTTATAGCCATCATTATTTTACTTGACCTTTTACTTGTGATGAAATGACCTATAAATAGATTATAGGTGTCTTGAAAACTAGCAATGTACTATGGTGGTAGGTTAGAGAACTGGGTCATTGTTGTACCTTTCAATGTTAATGAAAATGCATAATATAACATTGGATCTATAATTTAGTACAAAGTCATCATTGATCCATAACAATTGATATAATCATTTGGGTCTATTAACATGTTGTATGATTTTAGTATAGGGATCCTCATGTATAGAAAAGCTTTAAGTATTGTAGCTTATAAATGGAGATTCCTTTTTACTTACCCTCGTTCAATCTACACTTCAGGGCTTTCTTTATTCTCTCATATCTTTATTAGTGCATCTTTCTCATTAAAGCTTTCACTACTTTCTTTAACCCTTTGTTTTTACTTTTTTTTTTTTATCTCCCTCTTACCCTTTCTTATAACTCTTTCCTCTTTTTTAGTTACTATACTTTCTTCTCTATCAACCTCTTTTATTTTATACATTGATTGAGCTTGCTTCGTCTGAAATAAAGCCTTTTGTACTACTTATGCAATTATGTTTTGTATTTTATACCAACCTTACTCTTGTTTTTTTTTTATATGATGGGTATTGTTTTGATTCATGATTATTTGACACTTCCAGCCTTTCATCTTCTATAATTTCCTCCCTATTCATGTTCTGGTCATGATCAAGTCCTACTGCTTGGTAAATTTTGGTATTGTGAGCCATAGCTTTTTGTTACAAGATTCTCACAGACGCTATCAGATGTTATCATCTTCGATCCTTCATATCCATATATAACTTATAGATTTATGAAATAAAAGGCTTAACTGAGCCAAAGACTTGATAAGCCCTCAAATTCTCAAGTCAATAATGTATTAGAAAATATTCGTGTTTATTAATATTGAATGTATGTGTTGCATTATTATTTTTTTATAACAGTCACTCCATTTTCTTATTTGTTTCTCAAGTTTTTCCCTTTGCGTTCTAGTAAGGGTATTATAGTCCTCTTACATATAGTTGCACCTTTTCCTCTTCACCATTCATTATATAAAACAGAAAAACATGAGTATTATGTAATTATGAATATGCAAGTTCAATGGTAGAAATCAATAGGTGTGTATAGATGAAAGCCTTGGATTTAAGTTGTGACACAAATAAGGGTGCGATTATAATTTTCTACAGATGGGGATTTAAACAGAAACTTGATTAAGAATTTGCCTTATTTAATATGTTTATCAAACGGCTACTAAAGTGGGCCCTTTTTATTAATAAACGATCTAGATCTAACAAATCATGACCGTTGCGTTTTACTACTGGGCCCTATATATACAGAACTTCTATTGCTGCCAGCCTACATCACCACGTTCTCATTCTCGATTCTCGCATCCTCCACCTCTCTTCTCTCTTAAGAAATGGATCGGAATGGCATGCTTGGATTGGCACTGATGTGCATTATTGTCGCCGGTGTCGGTGGTCAAGCACCGGCTGCGACACCAACATCAACTCCCGCGACTCCAACAACTTCTGCCGTGCCAGTAGCAGCACCATCAAAACCTACAACACCAGCTCCCGTATCATCACCACCTGCGGCAACACCAGCAGCTTCTCCACCGAAACAGACGGTTTCAGGTCCAGTTGCGGCTCCATTGGCCACACCACCTCCATCCGTGACTCCAGTTAGCTCCCCACCGACTCCAGTTCCTGTTAGTTCTCCACCAGCAAAATCTCCTCCTTCTCCCGCGCCTGTTGCCTCCCCAACTAGTGCTCCACCGGCAAGCACTCCAGTTGCTCCACCGACCGCAGAGGTCCCTGCTCCTTCTCATAGTAAAAAGAAGCCAAAGAAGCACCTAGCACCAGCTCCTGGTCCGGCATTGTTGAGCCCACCAGCACCACCAACGGAGGCCCCTGGACCTAGTGCTGAATCCGTCTCTCCTGGTCCAGCTCTCTCTGACAACGTAAGTCATCATTTCATCTTTATTTATGAGCAATCTTATGTAACATGTTTGATAGGGAAATGTTAGGCATAGATCTAGAACTTAAATCATAAAAACACAGCAAGTTAGATCTAATTTAAGTTTTTTTTTAAAAAAAAATGGTATTGAAATTAATATATAATTGTCATGTACTAGGTAAATTTATTGCAGCTCAACCTGTTTTGTTTTGTTTTTTTTTTTAATATTAAAATCGATTTTTTTATTTGTTTATTTATGATATTAATATTTTCTGAAAAAATAATATTAATATATTTTTAATAAAAAACATTCTTAAAAAACACATTTGAAAATATTTGCCCAATGATTTAGCAATTTTTTAAGAAAATGAATAATTCATTTCAACATAATGTTTCGTTTTATAACTTTAAAGAATGGGCTCCGAAGATTTTAAATTAGAACTGTAAAACCAACCCTAATTCAATTAAAATGGAAAGATCTTTGTTATGGGAAAAAGAGAACGATAATGCTCGTAATAAGAACTCGTTTATGTTTTCCTAAAATTGAGCCGACCACCGGGCTTCTTGTCAAACGTTGGCACGAGTGGCTCATCGGCCGACAACTCTTGATTATATTTCAGAAGACCCAAAATCTTTTTTTTTTTTTTTTTAAATTGTACCTCCATTCAATTTAGATCTTTATATATCATGATTGAATCGAGACATTTACTCAATTATTGAATATAACAGAGTGGAGCGGAAACAATAAGATGCTTGCAGAAGATGGTAGGAGGTTTGGCATTGGGATGGGGTCTGCTTGCTTTGATCTTCTAGAGAGAGAGAGAGAGAGAGAGAGAGAGAGAGGGAGAAGATGCTTTCATCATATTACTTCTGTAATATTATTATTTTAATCTTTTGTCCCCCATGTTCCCTTAATTATTTCGGGCTCATCCCATCTGATATATTTTTAATTTCACATTTTTTGGTTAAATTATTTTTGGTACTTCCCGGCTTGCGGTTTGGTTTCGGGGGGTGACATCATTTGCTTTGTATCTTGTAGTTTTCTATTCACTGCCTTTATCTTTTTTCGATTATTATAGGTATGGTGATTCTCTGATTTTCTCCTCCTTTTTTCCGCTTTTACTTTATTGAACACCCCTCGTTTCTTGTGATTAATACAAAGTTAATGGCTTCAAGGCATGTTTTTGAAACCCGGACGGGCAGGCTGATTTAGTATCTAGTTGATTTAAAGCTAAAACTAGGTCTGAATAAAAAATAAAATAAAATAAAAACCTGATGTGATTTGGTGGATGGATCTGGTTAAAAATTTAGTAATAATCTATTGATTTTTATTTTATTTTTATACTAAAATAATATTGTTTAGGTTAAAAAAAAATTGACTCGGGTCTTAAACCAAATTGACTATTAAACTGGGGCTGAAAACTATGCTTTAGGGGATGACTTAAAATAGTGATGTTTTACTTTTTTTAAAAAAAATTAAATTAAATTTTGATTAGCTTATGTGTGGTTTATTTCAAGTTAACTTTTAGATCGGCCATATCCTATATCAATTTACTTCTCTTAGTTTAATAGTTATGGTGTTGGGTCTTTCTTTCGTGGGATTGTTACGCATAAAAAAACGCAAGGGAAAGCTAAAGCTGCGGGAAAGAAAGAGGGCAGTGACTATTGAGCACGGAACTGGATTTTGATTCGCAGCTGGCGAGATCTGTTAAAAACAAAGAGTAGTCTTATTTCTCGCAGTAGATAACGAGAGAGATGCAATGGTGATTCCAAGGAACTCTTTATTTTCTTTTTCTCCGGGAACAGCTGAAACATTAGAAACTGCATTAAACTGCGATTCTTTTTACAATTTTGAGCTAGTTAAATAATCTACATCTGCTTTGTCAATCCTAGTTAAATTTTATATAGTGTTAAAGCAATATTGCGATTTCTAATTAGCATAAATGGATATTAAAAATTAATGGTGGAAATATTGGTTAAAAATCAAACAGTGATAAGTCGGAAATGAATCTAAAGGTGAAAAAGTAAAATAAATATATTTAAAAATAAAAGAATGAACCTAAGGATTTAGTGGAATAAGTAATACCATATATATAGAATGATGAAACAAGAAATTTAAATTTTTGTGTAAAATTATCTTTGGACTAATTTTACGCTATCAAGTGTAATTTTTTTTCCGACTGTTGGATTAGGTTGATATTTTATAAAAAATCTCGTAATATATTGATTTACATTAGGGTAAATTTTCAGAACAATTCAAGTTCGGAAAAGCTATGCAAAAATATTGACAATCGATCAGAAATTCTTTTAAAAAAAATCTTATTAAAGGTAAAATGATCATTTTGAACTTAAAAATTAGAAAAAGTTAGCCTCTTCTTCCTTAAATTGTCAGCAGAACTAGAAATAAAGAAGAGAGAGAAAAAAAAGAATTACAAGAGCTAAACATTAAAAATTCTTGAGAGAAAAAATAATGGACTTGGGTGTATCTATACACCCAATCCCTCTGTTTACTTCACGGAGAAGAAAAACTAGTGTCTCATGGTTTTCATCATTTGTTATGGAGCCTATAATTAATTGGAAGAGAAAATGATATATGTTAGTGTTATCCAGTGCTTTCATAGAGCCCGTTTGGCATTGCTGCCAAACCGGTGTTTTGTAAAAATTCAAATTTTTTTTTTTTTTTTTTTGCTAAAATTGAGTGACGGTTGTACTTTCTGGATCGTTTTGATGTGCTGATGTCAAAAATGATTTTTAAAAAATAAAAAAACATCATTTGCATGCTTTTTGGCAATATTTGAAAAGTCCATCAAATGCTCATCATCTTCTTTTAAAAAACGAACGGTATAAGAAAATAATCATTGGATTCCTAATTAGCAACTTATGAAACAGTACACATGAGACAGAAAAAACATTGCATTATTCCCTTCTAAATCAACAAAATAAATAGAGATTACTTTTTCGTATATAATCCGCCCAATTATTTGCCTTTAACTTTTCTTGTTTGTCAGCTTGTTTCTCGTCACAGTCACGCCCCACACACATAAAGCTCCAAATGTCGCGCCTTAATCATGGCATATTCCCGGGCCAACACTGCCTTCTCTCTCTTCTTTTTTCGTCGTTTCCTCCCTTCAATATATAGTTTGCATTAGATTGGGCTGTGTTACGCCGTGAATGTATTTTATTTATTTTATAAAAATTAATTTTTAAATTCCGCCAGCATTTTATTTTTTTTAAATATGATTTGAGTTAAAATGTTTACTAATTAAATAAGAAAATTTTATTTTAATGAAATAATAAAAACAAAATAGACAATAATAGTAAATAAATGAAAACAAAAGGGATCACGATAACCTTGAGAATTTTTTCTTTCAAGAGCATAAATCGATGTAGTTCAATTTTTCAGCCAAAAATATAGAACGATAACATTTGATAAAACAAACAGCTTGAAATCTAAAATAACATGATAAACATGTAACCAAGACAATAAGGATCGAGTCGGCCCAGTTAACCTGTTAAATCTGCATTTAATTTTATGAGATCAGGATAAACTTATAGGAAAAAATTAAAGAAAACAAATAAGCTAATTTTTTGAATAAAAATATTATTGAATAATGAAATTAGAAAGGAACATAAGCCACAAACAGAATATCAACCCTCGTTAACTTTTCAAACTCATGACCTCATTCATTAAACCTAAAACACTATATAAGGAAAAACCATGAAGCCTAATCTCTAATAAATTAAATACTAAAGTATGAAATTGAGAAAAAATAAATTACACAAAAGAATCCAAAAGAAAATAGCAATTAACAGAATAAAGATAAAAATCAATATAAAAAAAAATTTGAAGGCATCGACATTTTTTTTTTTATTGGAGAGTGAAATTGAAAAGAAAAATAACTTTAACAAAAATATAAAAAAATAAAATAAAAAATAAGGACCAAATTGGAAAAAGAAATAATATATACTATAAATTTAGATTGAAGATTGAAATTAAAAACCAATAAGAAATTAAAAACTAGTAAAACCTTTACCAAAAGGCCAAGAGAAAAAAAAAATTAGAAATCAAAAGCACAAAGACCAAATTAAAAAAAATAAAAAATTAGGATTGAATGATGAAATTTAAAAAAAAAAAAAACTTTTACATATGGACCAAGAAAAAAATTAGAACTCAAAAGAATAAGAATTGAAGTTCAAATACCAACAACAAAGAAGATCAGGCTATAAGTTTGTACAAAATAGAGAGAAAAGAAGAAAAAAAATAAAGAAAGCCTCACCAACAACAAACCACTTAACTACTATTGACACGTGCCACACCAACAAGCGAAAGATACGACGATGCTTCCAACAACATAGTAGAAGGGAATTTTTGTATGTTAGAAGGTGTAGCATGCATCACCCATAGTGCGTGGGTGCCTCTAACAAGACAACAACTTTTTTGAGGGCCAAGATGTAATTTTAGAAGTTGAAATATTAACAACGAAGAGGATCAAACTGTATTTTTTTTAGAAGTAGAGAGAAAAGAAGAAAACTAAAGAAAGCCTCATTAGCAACAAACCACCAAACCACTACTGACACGCGTCACACCAACAAAATAAAGATACGATGATGATTCCAAAAACATGGTAGAAATGAATTTTTGTATATCAGAAGGTGTTGCATGCGTCGCCCATAATGCGTGGGGCGCCTCTCACAAGATGACAACTTTTTTTAGGATCAAGTTATAATTTTAGAAGTTGAAATACCAACAACATAGAAGACCAATTTATAATTTTTTTAAAAGTAGAAAAGAAAAGAAGAAAAATAAAGAAAGCCTTACCAGCAACAAAACCACCCAACCACTACCAACACGCACCACACCAACACGAGAAGGATACGATAGTACTTCCAATGACATGGTAAAAGAGATTTTTTGCATGTAAGAAGGTGTCGCATGTATCGTCCAAAGTGCATGGGTGTCTCCTATACGACAATAAATTTTTTAATTTAAATAATAATATTTAATCAATGTAATTGCCCTCAATGAAACTAGTAATAACAAAAAAAAAAAAAAACCATTTTTAAAATATCAAAAGGCTCCTGAACACATGTTTTAATTTTTCTAATTTAAAGGGTAAAGTTGTTGTTTTACTATCTTTTAAAAGGGAAAAGAGAAAAATGCACTTATCTATCATTTTCAAATTTTTTGACTTGGAGGGTAATTAAGTCATTTAATGACTAATGGGTTGTGTAAAAAGAACAAAATACCCCTAACACCAAGGCATTTGATTTTCTTAGGAAGGAAACAATGGTAAATACATTGTCACAATGAATAGTAATTTGAATCTATGTGTATAGTGATTTTCCCTTTCCCTTTATTTTTTTATATTTTTAAATCATTTTCTTATATATAAAATGAAAACTACTTCTTTTTTAAAAAAAAATATCTTATAGTTGATGGTGCATTTTTTTTTTTAAAAAAAAATATAGCCATTTAACATTGGGATTTTTTTAGTTTCCTAATTATTTGGGTCTAGCTTAGACCAAGACCAAAGAGCGCTTTATCAACTATTAATAAAGAAAAAGTCAGGCACAAGCCTTGTGCCTAGGCTGCTAGGCCTAACATACTTGGGTTTTCATTAAGGCCACACATGTGGGTATTGTCTATCAATGCATGATTATTATTAATCTTTACCCCTTTTTAATAATTGTTTTTATTTAGATATAGATCTTTTTATAATTTGTTTTAGTTGTATGATACTTTAAAGAGATTAGTTTTATTTGAAGTGAATTTTTTCTCTCTTAAATTTTATATAAATTAGCTATATTTTTATAAATTTTGTATGTAAAACAATAATTTGGTTATTGGCAACAACATTTAGTCATAAGATAAAATTAATGAAAATGTTAGAAAAAAAAATGATAATCTGTATAAAAGATTTATATATGCCTCTATCTTTTATTTTTAATATGAATATTATGTTTTACATTTTCATATTTAATTAGTGTTAATAATTTTTTTTATTTATCAGTTCATATATTTTTTAATTTATATTTATAAAGCATAAACAATATTTTGTTATTTCTCAATTAAAAAAACAGTACATGAATATATATTCATAACATAATTATTATTTTTCATGTTGGAAATTGATTTAAAATTCTATCCGCAGCGTAAACAATGTTTACATATTTTAATTAAAAAATCATGATATTTTAAATTACATATAAAACATTAACACATTATTTTATAATATTCAAAATTAATTTTAATTCTACTAAAAATAATATATACTAAAATACCAAGACTTTCTTCCTTGGGAAAAAGAAAAACCCGAGTCATTATTATTAATATTTTTTAGATAGAAAACAACTAAAAAGTTGCTAGAATTTTAGGTGAGCTTAGGTTTTAACGAACTCAATCTCTCCATGAAAACAAGACTTGTAGAGTTGCAGCAGTTGTAGATTGCAGTGCCCGTTCACTTGAAAAACAAAGTTATGAGCACAATTCAAATTAAAGAAAAAGTGAATCCGAAAAACAAAAGGCTGAAACAAAGGCAATGATAAAAAGAATACAGGCATGCGAGAGAGATTTAAATATATATATATATATATATATATATTAGATAGCTTCCTTTTGATGATCAAGAGAGGTAGCATGTGGGAGCTCCTTTATCCACTCAAACGTTCGATGACGTGACATAGCTTGCTTTCCCTGCTGCTGCATCAGCTGCTTTTTCACAATTCTTCTCTTCATCTTCAACTCTTGCAGCTTCTCCTCTATGGACCCTCTTTCACTTTTATCATTAATGTCATTTCCTGCGCTGCGACTCCTGTCGTTACTGCTTTTCAAGGCATCAATGTTCAAGGAAAATGGTTTCACTGCACTAACTGAACAGCTACAACCACTTAATAACCCTTCCCTTTTTTGCAACAAACTCTGTTTCCTCCGTTTCTCCATGTTCTTCCCACAATCATTGCTATCATGTCTACTCATATTCTTGATTTTGCACCCGCTTTTACTGCTGTCACTGCTAATTACATTAATTTTTCCACATTTCTTGATGCTTGAATTGCTTTTGCTGCTACTAGAGCTACTGTTTCTACTAACAGAATTACGGACCTTAAGATCTTGTAATTCAATCTCTGGTGTACGGATCAAACCCAGTCTAAAAATGTCCCAAAATGAAGAATTTCTCGGTCTGTTACAGGCTGCATTTCCCAGTGAGGTACTGGAAAGTCTAATTTGAGGCTTTGGACTTCGATGGGTTAGAAACTGGTTTTGAATTTTTGGTTTTATCATTCCTGTGCTGGCAATAGCAGAGCTTGTGTTGCTGCTGCTTGATAAGTAATGACTTCTGCTGCTGCTCATGCCACTGAAAGTGGTGAAAACACCAGTTGAATTGTGGTCCGTGGAGGCTGACCTTGATGGGTTCAAGCTGCTGTCGCTCTCGAACTTGTTACCACCACTTTCTGAGCTAAATGAGAGACGAAGAGGGAGAATTTGGCCTTGAAAGAATATATCATCAGCTGCACACATATCTGATTTCTTAGAAAGATAGCCATCACCACCCCAGGGACCGAAGTCGAAATCTTCTTGATTTGTTTCAGTTCCTTGATGAGCTTCTTGATGTCTACTTGATTGATTGTTCTCTTCTTTCATCCTATTGACTGGTAAATCACACAGTGATAATGCTTCTTCTTCCTCATCTTCTTCCTCTTGAGCACTGAAGTCCGAATGCTCTCGTTTCTCTTCCGCAGAACTTGTAGCCATTTCTGGAAGGTAAAAGTAAAACCAAAGGTTTTGCTCAAATACTGTCGGGGTCCTCCTGTGAGGTAACTAACCAAGAGATCGAGATTTATATACAAAGAAGAAGATATTTAAATATGAGAAAGAAATATAGATTTTGAATAAGCTTGCATAAGAGAGAGGAAGAGACAAGTGGAACATAAAGAAGTATTCCAGAAAAGAACAGAGAAATGGATAAGTCAGCAAGTGTGTTGCAGGCTACCCAAATGCTGCTTTATTTCTCACCTACATGGGACCAAAACACACTGTAGCTACTCAGCCGACCATCATCACCTGGGCAAGAATGTTTGATCTCTCATTCTCAGAATATTATAGGATGTTGATGCTCGTGTGGGGCTAGGGACAGTTCTGGTATGAGAAAATCTGGTATGGTCACTTCCGTTTTCTCTTGCAATTTTGGAAACGCAACTCAACTCAGTGTCACTCTGTGATGGACAGCTTTGTTCGGCACTAGAGGTTTAATAGGGAGATTCATTAAATGGATTAGATTGTTTGGTTGCAAACGAGATTCCTCACTGTATATACTGTAAAAAAGTCCCCCTTGGATATGTGATGGTGGCATAATTGAGATGGAGACTGGACAGGAGGGGATTGGTGAGGTTTTAATTAGGAGATTTAAGGGTCGGTGAGTGGGATTGATGTTGCTACAAGGTTGAATGTTTTGCCGTGGAAATGGAAAGGAGCTATATCTTTAATTTTGCTTTATAATAGAAAGGACGTTTAGCATGCCGACCAGATGAGATAGAAAAGTAATGGCTTATATTGAACTGCATTGGCTGGAAGCAATGCCTTGTACGCTTATAATGATTCTTCGAAGAAGGGGTTGAGTTGTGTTTTGATATAACATGAAAGGGTGATTGTACAATTGAAAAACCATGAAAGATGTAGAGGTGGTAGCTGTGGTGTTTGTTTTGAGAGTGTGAAAACATTACTGGTGTAGGTCATGAGTTATAAAAGCTGCAAATGGAATGAATGCAATTAAACACAATTGTAAATGGAATAAATGCAACAAATATTCGAACCATAATAAAATCATAAACATTAACAGGTTAAGTAAAGCTTAAGTTAGCTATACAGGTGCAGGAAGATAAAAACATTTAGATCATAAATTATAAATTTTATAATATATTTAATTTACAAACCTAAAAGATATAAAATGCCTTGATGTTTATCATCACTATCTATAGCTAAAAAGGAAATTTTTATATCAAGCTACTACTTGCACATATTAACCTTATCACAACCATAT
This sequence comes from Populus alba, assembly GCF_005239225.2. Taxonomy (NCBI): domain Eukaryota; kingdom Viridiplantae; phylum Streptophyta; class Magnoliopsida; order Malpighiales; family Salicaceae; genus Populus; species Populus alba. Next base: position 12,331,315 of record NC_133288.1, read on the forward strand.
TAAACCTAGTAAATCTACACTTGCACACCCTACATTGTCATTAGGGCCTATATATACTACCATGTGAACTTCCACAACAACTATATTTTTACTACTCTACATAATGACCTGAGCCTCCTAATAGTCCATAAACAAGACATAATTAGTTCATCTCAATAACTCAACTTGACATCATATATATATATATATATACTTTTTATCATCTCATTTTCAATCCATTTTACTTTCACTATTGCTGCTACTTATAGTATATGTAAACATTGCTTTTATTCCATATATAAATCCTTAGAGCAACGGTCATTCACCTATCATATATACTGGCCTACACTCATCCATCATCTTCTAGTTTGATTATTAACATCACTACTCATTACTTTATCTTAGGACACATTTGTTGTCTTAATCTCCTATTTTTCATTAACACCTTACCTTAATCTCCTTATATAAGTTTTCCAAGTAAACTAACCCTCTCCTATTAGATACACTTTACTCATTTGTGTTTATTTCTCTGTCACCAACCCTTACCTTATCATACTTACAACCTATCATGAGCTTTTTTTTGTTAATTAATTTTCCACACTTTTTTTGCTATTAAACAATCTTGTGCTTAATCTCAATTAATACCATTACTCCCCGCCTCATGGAATATTCGTTAAACTATATTAGTCACCTTTAAAACTTTCACTACAACTCAATGTCTTGTTTAAAACTTGTTATCCATATAGTTGTAACATAATCCCAGTTATCCTCATAATGATGCCAACTAAATTTGATCATCCACTTAAGGATGCCAATAGATCTGGCCATCCATATAAGAACGCCAATAAAATCTGGCCATCCATATAAGGACACCTCTCAAATTCGGCCATTCACACCTCTTGGTTCTTTCACTTTATTCATTCTTTTCTTTTATACTTTCAACATAAAGATTTTGAACATGCATTTAAAGGATTCACAATTATAAAATTAATAAAATCTTAAAAGTAATTGTAAGGTGTTAAGGTGTCAAGCACCTTCTTAAAGTCTCACGTCATATAGTTGTAACCGATTAACATGCACTCCTTGTAACCTCTCCTGAACCAATAAAATTCAAACCATCACCAATTTTTCCACTAACACTCAAAATTGACACGTCCCATCATTATTTAATTCAAAATCTTTTTTTTTATTAAAAAAAAAAGAAGCAATTTTCTTATCATTTCACATATGCATATAATGTTTAATACTTCATGTTATAATAATATAACACGGTTTAGTATTTTACTCATAACTGAAGCTGTAAACCTCGATTTTGGGCATGGCTAACTAGTCAGTCATTGGAACCTTTAAAATGTAATTTTAACTTTTTTATCACAAACAAAAAAAAATTATAGTACAATTCTGAAAACCAAGTCGAATCCAAGGGAAATTCATTTAATATTCCTACAATATACTGAAATAAAATAGAATGGGGGATTTGAATAAAAAAATTAAAGAAAAAAAATTCTAAAAATAAATTGATATGGTGTTAACTTAGTTCAAAGGCCTAGACATCTATTCCTATAAAGGTATTGATCATCAAAGTAAAATGAATATTCTTTCAATTTCAAAAAATAAATCTGATGTCTCTTAAAGCTAAGGGGGGTCAAGGATATTTTGAGTAAATTAATTAGATAAATCTTTCTAATCAATTTCTTACCATCAAGCAAATTTAATGTTAAAAAGCAATTTTAATTTACTTGACAGTAGTCTTAGGAGCAAAGTCTGTAAATTTTATTTTAAGCAACATTTCAAAAGCTTGAGAAATTTAACTTAGTTTATTTCTCCCTAATAAATTCAAGTGATAGTTATAGCAATCAAGTTAACTTCTTGGCTTATTATTCTAGTCCATGACAACAATTACGAATTGAAATAAGAACATGTATACGATCTCAAAACAATTCAATAAGCATGAACAAAAATCAATAGCATAATTCTAAAATAAAGATAAATAAGTACTTGAATATGAAAAAATTACAATGATAACATTACTTCTCACAACTTAATAATGAAGATGGTGTTTATTCCCCTTAAATTAAAAGCCAAAGTTTAGTTCATAGCTACTAGAAAATTGACAAAAACATATAAGAAAAGAATGTTGTCGAGCTCTTGTTTTAGCCGTGTTCTTCCTATTTATTCTCTCCATTGGCTGCCAAATTTCTTTAGGATTTTTAGGCTAATTAGAAGTCCTTATGCTACTTAATTCCTTCATTCTTTATTTGGTTCTTAAGGTTGGTTAAATCACTTAGAATTTGTTTTGAAAATTGATTCTACTGCTATTATAACTATGTTGTAATCTAAACTCTATTGCAACTTAAACTTTGTTTCTAACTTGATTTCTTGAAAATTGATTCTACTGCTATTATAACTATGTTGTAATCTAAACTCTATTGCAACTTAAACTTTGTTTCTAACTTGATTTCTTGCAATATCTGACCATTCCAACTGTATTCTTTCATTCATAGAATGTTATAGGATTGATTTACACTTTCTTGGATCCTAAGGCCTACTATTTCTATATCAAACTCTCAGTCATAGTGGGATGCTCGACACCATTAGTTTCCTTTTATTCTAAAATATTCTTTGATTTAAGCAAATGTAACTTTTCAAAGTCACCACGTAGTTTTTGTAGATGTACCTTTCTCACATTGTCAGCTCCTTGGTTTGACTTTTTTAAAACTTCTCATGCTTGCTTGACGGTGATTGTGTTGGCCACTATCTCAAAAGTGATGTCATCCAAATATTGGTGGATGATTGTTAATGCTAGTTAATCATTCCTTTGTGCATTTTGCACGGCCTCCATTTGGGTTGAAGTCAACATCACTTCATTTATAGTCTTCTAGAAGCCTTTTTCAACCATCTCTTATACATTTTAGAAACCTTTCTCACATTGTTAGCTCATTGGTTTGACTTTTTCAAAACTTCTCATGCTTGCTTGACGGTGATTGTGTTGGCCACTATCTCAAAAGTGATGTCATCCAAATATTGGTGGATGATTGTTAGTGCTAGTTAATACTTCCTCTGTGCATTTTGCACGACCTCCATTTGGGTTGAAGTCAACGTCACTTCATCTATAGTCTCCTCGAAGCCTTTTTCAACCATCTCTTATACATTTTGGAAACCTAGCTAAGCTTTTACTCGAATAAACCAAGTTTAATGATTGTCATTTGTCAACCTAGAACATTGAAGTGGAAGGTTTGAATTAGCCATGTTAAATAATCAAATTTAAGCTCTGATACTACTTGTTAGAAAAGAAAGATAGGGTATGATAGCTAATTTATAAGAAACAATAAGAAGAATGAGATGAATAATATTTTATTAAAAATTTTCTTAAAAGATACACATTTCTAACTCTTTTCTACATCTCTCTCAACTTATATATAATGCTTAAGATTACAATCTTATTTATAAGCCTCAAGTCCTAGCTAATTAAAGAATTAAACTATTCAAAGGAAATCCTAAATCTAACATCTTAATTAAACAAGGATTATAATAAACTAGTTTATTACAAATCTTTTTTCATCAAAAATTTCTATATTAATTAGGATTCCTCCTTTAGCTAATATTAAAACTCTTATAAACTTTCTTTAAATCCAATTAGCTGGTTAATATTCAACTTCAACACTTTAAGTTTGATAAACCTGATTTTAGGCCTCTTGCTTCAATTAGTTTTGAGATTCAGACCATGTAGTAGGATGGCATAGTGTTTGACAGTATCCTAATAGTCAGTGATGAGAAGACCACAAACATAGAGAGAAACAACATGGAAACGGGAGTTTGAAGTTAAGAAAGAGATGTGAAAGGCTGAAGAACAGCTGCTGGAGATGGCATCTCCAACTTTCAAGTAATATATTAATCTCAACCATAACTCTTTGTTAATTTTTTTTTTTTTTTGGTGATGGAAATGATTGTACTCCTCATCTCTGGTTATTCCATTTCATATCCTATCAAACTTCTTCTTCTTTTTTTGCAGGGCTGCCATTGTAGCGCTGTTTAAACAAGCACAAACACTCGTAAAAGATTAAGATTTATCCCAACTAATTGAAGCCTATAACATACATGTTTGAAGTGCCAATCACTATGATATTGCGACGAACAACCAAACACAAGACATCGATTTGTTAATAAACAAGAAGTTATTATATAACCGCTCGTATAAAGAAATTAAAGGAAATTAACGAAGTGCTCTTTCTTTATTTAATATAGATATATAAAAACATCATATTGTTTTTAAAGGACTATAACACCATTAATCGTGTTAGTTGCCGTAGGAGAAGTCTCAAGAGGAGAGAGCTCCGCCAGAAATAGTTGGCGCATCAGTTGCACCGGCGCCACGGCCAGTCTTCGGCTCAAGATGACCTTCAGTCCCATACGCTTTACGCTTGTAATCCTCCAAGTCTCCGTAATTCACGTAAGGACTGTCCTTAACTGGGAGACCCTCTGAGTTTACCTTCTTGTCTTCATGAGAACTCTCTGGCCTTTTCTCCATTTGCTGCTCATGCTTTTTCTCTTGCTTCTTCTCCATTTTCTTCCCTGATCTCTGAACTTTTGATGTTTCATCTGATGCATGGGACACCACATCACATTATATCCCGTTTTCTCACTTGCTGTGGGCTTGACAAGTGTATTGTACGTGTCTACATTATATGTGCTGTGAGCTCTACGTGTCAAGTGCAAATACGCGAGCATGCTACTTGGTTTTCTGGTGTATATTACCCCTTTGTTTATTATAGCTTGCTCGTACCATTACAACAATCCTTATATTTTGGAAACAGTCAAAAGACTTTGTATTTTGCAATTTCAACGTGCATATAAATCAACTTGCAATTATGTGTCACCCTGTTGAGCGCTTATGAGAGATTTGAATATGATTTTCTTTAAATATAAAGCTGCCTGGCAAACAGCCAACCCGGTATTCCTGTAATGGAAGCATGGTTATTTAATATGGCCCAGGTCAGCCGGTAAAAGAGTCAGGTACTATGTAACATAACATGATTTCGGATTTGTTAACTTTAAAAAATAAAAAATAAATGCTTGAAAATAAAAGTAAAGAGATAAAACATATGAATTTGTGCTATATATAATTATTTCACATCAATTTTTTTTAAAAAATGTTAAATATATAGCAATCTCACATAAAAAAAGTTAAAAGAAATATTCTTTGTAAATATAGGCTATTAAATAATATATAAGGCTAAATATTTATAAATTAATTATATATTTTTTAGGTTTATTTAAAAAATATATATATAAAAAAAATTGGATTTTACTCGAGTTACACCATGCCACGCCACCCATGTTCTAAGTTGACCTAGTGGGTCATCCAAGTTTTACTGGAACAAATTTTATCTATTTGAAACTTGATTAAAGTCTCAAATTATTTAAATTCTAAATTAATTTATTGAGTCAACTCAAGTTTTATAATAATTATTAATGAAAATATTAATAGATGATATTGAAATTTTTAAAAATTAAAAGATAGAATTTAAATTAAAAATTTTAAACTATATTCAAGTGGAACATTGATGAATTTGAAAAAGTTAAACTAAATTTTACCCAAATTAGCGCCTATGAACTAAGTTCCTTAAAAGTAATTTAGATCGACCCAAATCTTGCTTCAAATTACAATTTCAGTACAAGTGTATGACCTTGAAGTAAGCACTTCAAACACGAGATTATAACACCATTTGACGTTTGCTACCACTTCGTTTTATTTTTAATTTTCATGTAATACAAATTACACAAATCTCCGTTTACTTCATGCTATCTAAATATATTTTAAAAACACGATAAAATTGTATGCACTAGACTATAATCTTAGCTATTAAATCGGGTCTTGGTGTTGATATGTCTAAGAGGTCAGGTCCCGAATTTTATGAGTTAACCTGAAAAAATTAAAAAAAATTTAAAATTTAATATTTCATATGAAAAAAAAAACTATGTTGTAAATAATAAAATTTAAAATAATATTTTAAAAAGAAATTATCTCATATTAAAAAATATTATGTTATACTTTTAAGTTAAAATATTTTTTTTTAAAAAAAACACCTTATGACTTAGACTAATAAGCAAAGGATCAAATATAAAGCTAGCAAGGTCACGTCAAGGGTGAGGAAGGAATACACCGTATGCATCATGTCAGTTGTTTTGTGCAGAGAAAGAATCATTAAACCCTTTCTGGCTTCATCACAAGCAACCAAACACCACACAAACCCATAAATTGAAAACAGTCTACTGCTTGTTGCCTCTCTCTCTCTCTCTCTCTCTCTCTCTCTCTCTCTCTCTCTCTCTCTCTCTCTCTCCTGAAACTGTGAGTTTGGTCCCTTTTAAACCTTCAAGTTACAGTCATCAATCGTCACTCCCCAACTCGATCAATGGGTGCTCATTGGTCTTCTTGAAACTCCCCAACTGTCGCAGCTTTTGATTGGGGGAGCCTCGAGCTTCTAGTATATGACATTAAGGAGTATTCCTCCATGGAGTAGTCCACTCATAGAACAAGCATGTAAGCGAAGCAAGAAAAAGGTGTTTCATTTTTCAGATCTCTCATCTTGTCAACAATACACATTTTTTTATTCAACAAATACATCTTATGCTTAGAACGAGTTTAAGGAGGAGGGGGGTCAGGGGGCACATGAAGGAGCTGCACTTAAATCCGGGCTAGAAGGAAGAAATGGGAACCACAACGCTAACCCTTAAGATCTCCAAATCTAGAACCCAGATCGACTTGCAATCATCTCAAGCGGACCTAACTCCAATGCACCGGGTCTCGTCCGGGTTTGCCCAGGTCTCCCGGGTCATAGGTCGACTGGGTTTTTTCGGGTTGTTGTCCCAACCGATTTTTTATTAAACCCGAACCAGTCCAACTACCGGGTCGACCCATCAGGCCGGGTCGGGTTTGATAACTATGATTAAGATAAGTGAAATGCTTTATAATATGTAATGTGGCTTTTAAAACAAATATCTAATGCATGTTGGTAAAACAAGTAAAAAAAAAGTCACCCATTTAGACTCTCTCTCCTCTCCTTTTTTTTTAGGGCCTGTTTGAAATTGTAATAATGATGGTGGTTTAAAGTATTTTTTGTTTAGAAATGCATTAAAATAAAGTTTTTTTTATTTTTTTTAAATTATATTTGATATCAGCACATCAAAATGATCTAAAAACATAAAAAAGTTTCATTTAAATAAAAAAAAATCAAAATTTTTAGGAGCGCAGTTTGCACTGTGTTTTCAAACACTCCTTAAATATGATGTTCCGTGTCTTAACACAAACTTCCATGTATTTTCTAGTTTTAAGATTGTACAAGTGTCACAAGGAACATCGAGAATAACTATATGTAAAAAAGATTAAAAAAAAAATCTCCATCTAATTTTATGTTAACTAAAAACCGTAATTGATCTTCAAATATTTTGGGTAAGAGGTTGATTATGTAATATGAAAGATAGTCATCATTCTATACATCCTGGCTAAAATAAAGTGCATTGTTGTTTGTTTTTAATGATAAATGTGTCTAATGTGTTTACATATCATGAGTTTACCCAATCTAATATATATGTGTTGTTTATTAAATTAATGTTAATGTTTTATAAATGTTTATAATTTTTTAAAACAAATATTGTCACCATAGGTGATGTTTCTTATCGTAAGAGATTGACTGGATGATTGAAAGAGTAGTACTGAAGGATATTATTAGGGCACCGTTAAAAACACTGAATTAGATTCATAAAATGATGGAAACAAAATTTTATTATTGTTGTTTTTATAATAAGAAATGGTACCTTGAAATATTTTTTTATTGCATCTTATAACATTGCCCGATAATGGTACATCTATCATAATTAGGAATGGCAAACATGACAAAATTATGAGAAAACAATTATTTTCTTCAAAAAAATATTTTAATAGCATTTAGTAACCAGTCTCACCCAATAACATTGTCCAATGATGGTACATTAGTTATAGACATATAACTTGAAAATGTTTTAAAGTGATGTATTAAATGATTTTATTACCCATCAATCATAACTTATGACAATGCTTTATAATAGTATATTTGTCATTAGATAGAATTGTTAAATGATAAAATGATTAACACAAGAAATTGATTTTAGTATGTGCTTTTTAATATTATGATTTTTATTATCTATTAATCACACTCTAAGACAACGCCTACTTATGGTGCATTTGCCATTAGAAAATGATTAATAACACCATTAAGAAAAATGTATAATCTTCAATTAATTAGATATAAACCAAACCAATCACTATTTTATCATACATCAATATCAAAAAAACATCCATACTAACAATTTTCCTACAATTATCCAAAGCATCTCATCATAATAATATTTCAAATATTTGTTTAAAAGTCATAAATAACAACCTCACCCACATCAACCCACCACTATACATCAAACCATAATCACACCCTATGAAAATACCCAAATATGGTTTATTTTTCATGGGAAGTATTGTCCATCTAACATATAGTCACCATCAAACATCAATTACACCCTATAACAATACCCAAATGAGATGTATTTTTCATAAGTAGGATTACTTATCAACCAACACAATATTAATAGCAAAAATCACTTCCATCATCTAAGATTCTCAATAATCCATATTAACAAAAATAATGAACATCAACATTATTAACATAATCAACTACTGGTTATCAAAATTCTTAATCACATCCTATGACAATACCCAAATGAGGTGTATTTTCCATAGACAAGATTACCCTCAAATTACACATCCAAAATTAATCCACAACCAAAACAAACATAAGCCAAATAAATCACTTTTAACACCCTTTCAACATGAATTTCATATATCACCGACAAGCAACCCATAAACATTTAACAACCCTAAAAAAACATCTAAATAACAATAATTCATATTTTATTATCTAAAACATCTCAACATATATAAAAAAATTATTCAAAAGCTAGCTTGGTTAATATCAACCTTCAAGAGTTTGCTAGATGTTGCTGGGATCGGGAATGACTTGTTGGAATTTGGAATAGTATTGGCATGTCGGTTGAATTGGGTAAAGGATAATCATACTATTGCATATGGTTACACGCACTGACAATGTCTAGTGGGTGCATGGTCTAACTTATTTGATACATCAGTTCTTCCTCTATCTTCTGATACTAGCAGTAAGAAATCATCCAGTTTGAATGCCCAACCTCCTTCTCTTTTTATTATGCCTCTACTTTTTCTTTTTATTTTAACTTCTTTCTTTCTTTGTTCAGCTTACATGAGGTGTTACCATGGTGATCATTTAGTTGTTGCTTACTACTTGGTGTTGGCTGGCAATTTTAAATGCTTATATGGGAGAGAGTCATGGTTTTCTCCTCTCTTTTTTAGAGAGACAGTTTTTTTTTTTGTTTTTTTAGGGGAGAGAGAGAGTGACAAGTTTTGGTTTTATTTTTTTGCTTGGTTTTAGTGACTTTTAGGAGAGAGTTTGGTTAAATGTGAGTGGGGATAATTGCTTATATAGGGGTCATTATTTGTGCGTGTGGGTTTTTTTTTTTTTTTTTTTAACTCCCCCTTTTGTTTATGAGTGAGGGTGGATTTATTTATACTAAGCAAAATATTCCTTTCACATTTGGGTTTTAATCTCTTAGTTCTCTTGTATTTTCCAACACCTTCTAGAGTCTTCTAAAATTTCCACTTTTTCCAAACAAAAATGTTCTCCCTCTCTTTTAAACAAAATCTCCTTTTTTTTTTCTTTCTAAAATTCAAATTTTATAAACTAGTCTTTATTAATATTTGCCCAATACATTTGACTCATTGAAGAAAACAAATCTTGTTTGATTGATTTTCTTCTTCTTTTTTTTATTTTTTTATTTTTAAAAAATATTATAAATATGAAAACAAAATGTGAAATGGTAAAAAAAATAAAAAATTGCCAAAAATTGGCCAAATCATGCTAAAAATGTAATTTTTTTGGTATTCTTTTTTCATTTGTTTTTAAAAAATATAAGGGTTAAAAACAAGTGATGACAACAAGCACACACTACAATCTCATCTATGCATTTTTTTAGTTCCCTGGACTATGCAACACAAATTCTCTATACATAAACAATATATTTTCTATGCAAAGCAGATACCATATTTTAAGCTAATAGTTGTTTTTTAAAAATATGAAATCATCAACTTCTCTACCGAGCATAGCAAACACCATAATCCCCACCAATAGTACAACTCCATTCTACATGTAAGTATCTACAATTGCAACACTACTTTTCATGCTACACAAGATAAGCATATATGTCCAAGGTTTATAAATACATTGGTCACTAGGTAAGTTAAGCAAGATATTTCATACATGATCATAAACCACCTAATAATTTCAAGAACCATTATCAACCACCCAACAATTATTGGATCTACAAATAATCATACAACAAGTCATTCAACTTCATAAATAAAAACATACAATATATAAATACACACCCTTTGCAATTTCATAAAAACTTTATAAACAAAAAGTTAAAATTACTAAAAAGATGGAGGGAGAGGAAAATGTAAAGCCAAATATGCATGTTCTTACTCATATTATCTATTACTTTCTTGTTCGATTTCTGGTGTTATTTATTCTCTTAGTTCTAACCTTGTTTTGGCTCTTATATTGGGTGATTCAACAGTCAATTATTCTTAAATCCTATCTTAAACCATCTTTTTAATGACTGACTACCATGTCTAGTTTGGGTTGAAATGTTATGTGCCTAACATTGAAACACTATGACTTACCTTTATATCTCGAGCCAATACCATAGGCATACCATAAACTTGATTTATATAGGATCCATTAGTTACTCCAACCTCCACCCATAATTAAGGGTTGTGAGAAGGATGGATGGAACTATCTTCTCTATATTATACAGCCATGTCGATGTTAAATGAATCCTAAAAAAAAGGTCAAAATCCAAAATTAATATTAATGATGCAAATAAATATTAGTAAGACAATTATAACTATCCACAAATACTTACAACAAATGCTTCCTTTATACTATCAATAAATATTTTCACCTATTTCCCCATATTCCCCTTCCTTATATGAGTTTCCTCATATAACTTCATTTTAATAGGTTTGTGTCCAAATTGTTTTTCCTACAAAATAAATAGTTTGTAAAAAAGTCTAACAAATAAAGAATAAAATAAAAATTAAAGAAAAATAACTAAAAATGCAATAATGAGCTCTTACCAAGTTCTTTTCATGGTTCACAAAAGGAAGTACTCCTTTAGTGTGCTTGCTCATTGAACCATAAGTTTTTTTTGTTTTTAAAACCAAATCTTGGGCGCCCTTTAAAACCATCTAATTCCAAAAATTCTTGAAACTTAGCCCAATTACCCTAAATGACATGCCTCAATCTAAAATTTCTCCATAACCCTACATCATCAAAGTCAACTCTGTTCATTATATATGTGTGGGTATCATACCAAAAATCATGCAATCTTTTACATGAAATTCACTAAACAAAAACAAGGTAAGGAAATAAAAGATTATATTTTTACAATAATATAATATTTTTTTGCTTGATATTTACCTAATTGCAAAGTGACTTTCCCATACTTGCCTAACCCCCCCTTTATTTTTCACATCCCATGATATATTTTTTCTTATAAACAATTTGTACATTAATTAGTTTAAAATTTCAAAATTTATATATTAACTTAAAGTATATAATATATATCTAACCTTAAACTTTATCCACCAAGCTTTTACCATATTTATTCAATCAGGATGATATTAAAGTTGACTCCATGGAAATAATGGTTCTTCGAATGATGATTTAACCATAGATCTTAATATTGATAAACTTGAAAATCAATTCATCAAAGTCTTTTTTATTTAATATAACACTTAGAATAACCTAATAAAAATAAATAACTTTAATAGTGAGAAAAAACTTGACTTACATAGTGTGATCGGTCTTTCATTTGTAATAAGTTTTCCTAACATAAAGTCTTTACAAGAAGGAATTTAAACTTCATTACCCATATTGGACGAGCCTTGGTTAGTAACATGTTCTTCAGGTGTCTTTTCATGATCAACACCTAAATTAATGACATAATTATGATCACTGACAGTACCACTTGATGAAGCAATATCCTCTTATTCGACTTGAAACTTTTTCTCCTTTAAAACAAGATATCTAAAAGGAAACAATTAACACAATGCATGAGAATAAAATAGCCCTCCTTATTCTTAATATACAATACCTGAAAAAAAAACAAAAAAAAAAAGCATTAACAATTCATACATGCTTGAGAATTTATAATTCTTTTAGGCAAAATTGAATTGACATTAGCATGATAATATTCTAACATTAGCTATTTTATGCCATTATTTTAATGTATTTATGTCATTTTATACATGTTAACTTCTATAGATCAATCATTTTTAGGTTCAAAGCACATTAAAATGACCTTCTTAGCCACTTGTCATTTATTGCATTTGTCTAGCAAGATTATATATTTATAAAGAACTTTGAGTGTTTTACATATAATAAACTTGTCTTGAAAAACTTTGAAATCTGCATGGACATTTGCAAGTTGCAAATTGTACATCATAATAAATAAATAAAATTTCAAAAACTACTATTTCCACATAACCTAAATTTATAAATTTTCAAATTAAACAACCCATGAAAATTAATTACCAATTTCTAAAACTTCTTGGCATCTTAACTAATTTTACAATTAAACAATCAAAACAGTAGGTATCTCGAAAATTACTTTTATGGAATCTAAACCTATAAATTTCTCAAATCATTTTCACAACCTCATATTAACAACAATAACCTCACTAATTTCACAACTAATATATCAAAACCCTTTCTCAAATTCCTAACTTTAATTTAAAAATAAAACTACAATAAAATCAAAAAACTTGAAAACCACCAAATTACTATCTTTATTTTAACCTACTCCTAATTATCTTTAAACCATAGAAATACAAAAAAAATCAATTAAAAATATCACATTAACAATACTAACCACAAAAATTTCACATTTAAATAATTAAATAACAAATACCCTAACTTAGCTTAACTTCACTTAAACCTAATTAGTTTTTAAATTACACAAAAACCCATCAAAATCAAGTCAAATATATTCAAATCCTATAAATAACACATTAAATTATTAATTTTTTAAAAAGTAGAGTCAAAAACTTATTTTGTTTAACTTGTAGAGAGAAGGGTAAACAAAGCAAGTTTCTAGTAGTTGAAATGGTGGTGGTCAACCATGGGAGGTGGTGGCTAGAATAGATAAAAACTTAAATAAGTTTATGATTATTAGAATGAGGAAACAAAACTAAGATTAATCAAAATCAATTGAATACTAGGACTTAGAGAGAGAAAGGGGGGTAGACCTATTGAGAGAGAGGGGGGCAAGTTAGAGGACTTTTTTATATTATTACAAAGTTTGAGTTTTGCGTAAACTTCAAATTATAATCCTATATAGATTATTTATAATAGATAAGGAATTTATATTATGAATTTTACTACAACTTCATTTCCATGTGTGTCTCTTTAATTTGTAATACTTTTCAATTTAATCCATTAAGGACTCTTATTCTATATATGACTTGATCTTTTAGTCAATCATGCAAAATTTTGTGTCTATTGTCACTTATTGTTTCTTGATCAATCATGACTTTTAGTTCCATTAGTCAATTGTTTTCCATCTTTCCATGTCAACTAGCTCAATGATTAGCTCAATGAATCTAACTAATGATCAATTTTAGTTTTATTTTTCTTGTTTGGTAGTAAACAACTATTGATCTTTTTTTCAAAAAAAAAAAAAAGGTCATCTAGAAACTAAAAAGAAAGGCCAATCCCGCATATACAATTTTTTTTATATAGCTTTATGCAATTTATTATTATTTTGTTTATTGCAATTTATAGTTTTCTTTTACAACTTTACTTTACAACATTCTTTCTTTGCAAGATTTTTGAAATAGTTATTTTCTTTTGTTTTTATCTATTTTTTTAGATTTTTCTAGTATTACTCTTTAACCTTTTGACTAGTTAAATCATATTAAAAACTTCATACTCAATTTGCTATACAAGATTATTAACGATCTCTACTCAAAATTACATAGATGGATTAACAAATTGGCAATCATATCAAGACAATTATGTTATTATACCAATGGTTTATCAAATCGATCAACACAATTAGTCTAGTACATGCTTATCTACTATCTAATCTAGTCCAATTTAATCTATTTCTATTTTTATTGTACACTCTAGTAAGCATACCAAACACATCTTGAATATTCTTATGAAAAATAATGTGTAGAATAATTGAAGAAAAAGAATAATCAAAAGTTGTTGAAAATGGAACACGTATTGGACCTGGTAACCATCCATGAGACCAAATATTTCTTTGCTAGTTTCCCTTTGTTTCTTCTCTTTAACTTGTACATGCTGCAAACTTGACTTGTTAGTTTTCCTGTCTAGATTTCTTTTTTATTTTTAAGTCATACTTATATTTTGATGAAAAAAAAATGTTTCCTTGCCAGTGAATTGGCAAAGAGAAGTAAAAATTTTCTTGTTTGTTCATCTAAATGCTAATGCCATAAAATATAAGCTATGTAAAATTTAGAAAATCACGTAACAAAATAAATATTAAAGGATAGGAGTTCTTGATATATAATGTTGTTTTTTTCCAATAAATAGCTATCCACTAGGCAAGCATACACATTGTGATAGCCACAAATTGTACATTGAGATGAAAACGCCATATCTGCCTTTGTACGAGTTCTTTCCCTCTTGCTTTCCTTCTCAAATAAGAACATCAAGCACCAGGTCCAGCCTTCCCTTATTTCCTGGGACTACGAAAACACAACATTCGGAGCACAAAAACTAGGATTCGGAGCACAAAAACTAAAAAGCATTGCAATTGTACTCTACTCTTCGAGCGGTACCGAATTTTGATTCTATTAATGAGATGCCATATCATGTTGCTAAGCCCAACTAACTGCTATTGGACTGCCGACAATTTGTTTCCCATCAGACCATTCTATCCGGCCGAAGCTATTAGTACCGGCAGGCATTGAGCTCCCAGTAAAAGTAACCGTGTAAGATTTCTTCTCATTTGCTTGCCGGAAACTCAATGTTTCTGGCTCGACTGCCACCTTCACACCTGGAGATTGCAATGATATCACCACCTTGTACGTCCCCGGCGCGCCCACATTGGTAAGTGTTCGTGAGTGCTTAATTACCGCATCAGCACCACCGCTACCAAAATTGACTGCAAAAGAAGGGTAGTTGAGATCGGTCACACTGTATTTCTTGGAGGCATCGCATGTGAATTTTCTTCTTGCGAGGCTGGTGATTTCTGTTGCAGAGTAGTTCAACGCACACAGGAAATTCAAGTAGTCATCCGCCGTGAGATCATAAACAAGCCCTGGGTTGAGTGCCGAAACCGGATCTACATGGCCGGCCCCATGATCAAACGGCGTCGAATCCTTTCCGGTAGCAACATCTTGCAATTTCTTGCCGTTCTTGTAAGTTACATAAGCTGTGGTCATTAGTGCTGATTTGATAGCTGCCGGGCTCCAGTCAGGATGAGCGGCTTTGATCAATGCAGCGAGGCCGCTCACATGCGGGCAGGACATTGAGGTTCCTGAGATGATGTTGAACTCCACCCGCCTGCCATCGGTAGCCAGCCCGGTAGGACCAACCGAACCCACCCAACCCGCCAAGATGTTGACACCTGGTGCGATCATGTCCGGCTTCAAGATGTCCGGTGTGATCGAATCAGGCCCTCTTGAGCTAAATGCTGCAACAACTGGAGATGGTTGGATCCCAACTTTGGTGCCTTCAAAAAGAATAGTCGCCGTTGGTTTTGGATCTGAAAACAAATAATGCTTGATTTCATCTCCACCTTTTTGACCAACTGCTGTAGCTGGTAGCAAGTGAGCATCAGCAACCAGTTCTTCACCATTGGCGTCAGTATTTGACAAAACCATGCCCAAGCCACCAGCTGCTTTGACTACAGCTCCTTTTTGCACTCTAGGATTCACTCCACGATCACACAGCACTATTTTACCTGCAACTTGTTCAGGGATCAAAGTACCCATCATGCACAAATTACCATTTGTTGCATTACTAGCATTACCAGCATAAACAAATGGCGAAAGCTTTCCTGGTAACATTGCATCCCCCTTGTAAAGAGAAACACCCGAGTAATTTTTCCCATTACCAAGAGTAACAAAAGCAGGGAAGTCACGATCCAAAGTGCCAGCCCCAATAGTAGTTATCCAAGGAGCAACATTGGACAAACTATACGAGCTTGGACCTGCATTCCCAGCTGAGCAAGAGACAAAAATCCCCTTCTCCATAGCTGCAAAAGCTCCAATCGCAACGCTATCTCTATAATAATTAGACATGCTTCCGCCAAGTGACATGGAAAGAACATTAACACCATCATCAATGGCTTTATCCATGGCCGCTAAAATATCAGAACTGAAACAACCACCGACCCAGCACACTTTATAGACAGCCACCCTTGCACGGGCAGCCATCCCACGCGCTGTTCCAGCTGCGTATCCAAATAGGCTTGCATCTGCCACAGACGATCCACCTGCCGTAGAAGAGGTGTGAGTACCATGGCCGTCGTCATCTCTTGGCGATTTTGATTCTTTTGATTCATCAACTGGGCCTAACGTGGCCTCATAGCCTCTAGCAAAGAATCTTGCACCGATTAATTTGCGGTTACAGTTTTTTGTTGTGAAGTTGGTGCCCGATTCACACTCGCCTTTCCAGGAACTTGGAACAGGACCAAAGCCGGTATCAAGAAAGCTCTTGCTCTCTGGCCAAACACCTGTATCCAACACACCAATGATCACTTCACTGACTGAGTCAGACTGGGGTAACAAATCAGCGCTTTTGTCGAGTCCAAGGAACTCTGGTGTACGAGTTGTGTGCAACTCGTATCTCAACTCAAGCATTACAGAGAGAATCCCGGGTTGGCTCTCGAGTAACTTTGCTTCTGCCAGTGTTAACCGAGTGGAAAACCCATGGATTGCATTCTCGTAGGTGTAGAGCATTTGGGCCGAGTCAGAGACCGATTTGAGTGAGGATTCGTACCAGTGAGTGTGGTGTTCAAAACTCGCCGGCATCTCGGGTTTGGACATGTGAACTATGTAAGTTGCTTTTTTCTCCTTGTTCGACGCTTGTGTTGCCCGGGACACGTGGCAAACACCCAGAAGGAGAATACTAAAAAGAGAGATGGTAAATGATTGCATCTTCAATGGCTTCATTTCTTTCAATGTCTGAAGATTTTGAGGACAGGAAGGGGCACGCAATTGCAGGGAGTTAATAGAGAGGAGACCTGGGCGACGCCTCTGGTTTAATAGAGGCCGTGCCTGTGAATCAAATGAGAGAGAGAGAGAGAGAGACACGGTGGATTGTTGTTTGTTTATAATTATGTGAATGAGTACATCAAGACAAAAACAAGAAAAGATGGAAATCAAAAAGGAGGAAAGAGATCAGCCAGTGAATACAGGCATACAGCTACAAACCTGTAAGAAAGAGAAAGGGCAAGAAAATACCAGCTTTCGTCACGTGAATTCTTTATTTTTAGCAATAAATTAATTTTACTTTTGCAGGGAGAAGTGTGAACCTAAAACCCCAATAATACTAATTTGAACACAATCGAGACTGGTACCGGCAAGGAGAAAAGATCTCGGCCCCTGTAATTTGAACACCTACGAGACTAATGGCAAGGAGAATAGATCCTGGCCCCTTGATCCGTCGATGCTCCTCCTATACATGAAGGCTTGATGAATCGCATCATATTTCCATTTCCCACTTCCAAGAATGGCGGATTTGTATTTTTATTATTGTTAATTTCTTGGAGTTAGATAAATGGTGGGTAGCATCGAAAAGACATTGAATCTTTACGTGTTCCGGTTCACGGACACTTGTATCTAGCGAGCACCTAAGGTTAAAGCTTGTTCGCTGAGGTGGTGATGTGTGGAAAGAGAAGGTTTACCCTCCAACCACCTTCCCCTTTTCTTTTCTTTTTTCTTTTTATTTTCTCTCCTATACTAAATATAGATCGGTCCAAATATTTATTTCATCGTGAAATTGAGGAATGCTCCCAATGCATGAGAGGCGTCCAATTTATATTTTAGATCTTTACTTCTGGATTGATGAAATGGTGGGTCATGGGTTCACATGGACCCTTTCGACGGTGGATTTGTATTTTAATTATTTAAGTAATTAATTATGGTTAACCATCATCATCAATCTTTATATAGTGGTCTCTGTTAACCCGAAGGACTACATGATTTTGATTATGCAGGTATTTAATAGTGTGATAATGGTTTTTTTTTAAAAAAGTATTTTTTGTTTAAAAATATATAAAATAATATTTTTTTATTTTAAAAAAATTATTTTTAATATTAATACATCAAAATAATTTTTAAAAATTAAAAAAATATTAATTTAAAATTAAAAAATATATTTTTAATTTTTTTTAAAGAAAACACAAAATCAACCATACCTGTAAAGGCTGTAATGGTACTTGAAAGCACTTACCAACCACCTGATGACAACGATTAATTAAAATTGAAATTGAAATTGAAATTATCCTCATCTATTATTTGTTTTTTCTACTTTGAATACTTACAAAAATATTTGTGAACTGCATGCTTTAAAAAAATATAGGAGAATTAGATTGACTATATTGTAATTAAGTTTTTTTTTTAATTTAATCTTCATTTTTTAAGAAACTATAATCTATATTCTATAGTTTATATGTCATAACAATTTATGTCTTAGTTGATATAAATAAAAAAATAATTACTAAAAAGTTCTTGTACTAGATATTACAACTTTGACATTGAATTGTTTTTTTTTATAAAAAAAAAAAAAAAAAAAACCAAAATAAATTGAAAAAAACACGGCAGGGAAATCTCTCAGGTTTGAACATTATGGGTCTTCCCATACCATTGCATCCCACCCCATCTCAGGAACCATGAAACTCACACTACGGCGAAGCAGATATGGCATCTTTTGCAAATCATCTTCTTTATAAACAATGCCTCCATGGACGGTGAAGAGAGGAGTAGCGGCGGCGGTTGGGAAAAAAGTGAACGGCGAGGAAGGTAAAGCGTCAGCAACAGCAAGGAAGCGGCTGGGATTGGAGGGGGAGGAGGACTGGGCTTTTCCGTGTCCATGTGATGCAAACGACAATTAATCATTCAATTATGATGCAAACGACACTCTAGACTTCCTTATTTAGTGAAAAAAGAAAAAAAAAAAAGTAATTTATATAATGAAGCCAAGCTAGCTCCAACTGGAAAATAGACAAATGGTTTTTGCTGTTTTTGGGTATATCTGCAAGTCAAGAAAGTTGTTCGATCTAGTTGAAGATGAGGTTCCTTCACGCCAGGGTCCCTTCCGCGCGGTGCCATCCATGGAGTGTCGGTGCCTGCATCAAGAAAAACTCTCTTATTATTATTATTATTATTTCGATTTTTAATTGTAAAGAAAATATTTTCATATCAACATTTGCAATTCAAAAAAAAATCTTTTTATATACTTTAGGTAGTCTTTTTTTAGAGATATAGCATGATCCACTAATGTTGTAAACGTTTCCATAAATTTAATTTATTTATTTTCCTTATACGGAAGTGTTTAGAAACTCCTTTATAAACAAGAAAATTAGTATTCTTGTATTTTTAAAAAATATTTTTAGAGGATAACATACTTATGTAATCAAATCAAATCAAATTTGTTTATATTGTAATATATTTAAGTAGCATCATAAATAAAAGGACATTTAAAAACTGAACAATTTCAGTACGCTACAACGTTAAACATTCAAATCGAAATTTTTAACAAAAGAAAAAGGAAAAAAAAACTTAAAAAAACTTATAATAATAATAATAATAATAATACATTTTAGTAGTGAATGCAATCCATTCCGTTTTATTATTTAAAAAAAAAATAGTTTTTCTTGTAAAATCTGTTTCAAGGAAAATAAAAATAAAAAAAAAAGGCTTTTATTTTCTTGTGAAGCTTGTTCAAGCAAAAAAAAAAAAAAAAAGCCATTTGGCGAAAAGAGCCAGCAGAGGATCCCTCGACATAAATTATTTTAAAAAAAAAACGCGTATTGGTGCTTTTTAGGTTAGTTCTGAGCGTTGTGAATCAAAGGGTCCATGTGCCGTTTGCTTACCTTCAAAACTGTCGTTTTGACTTATTCCAAATTCGTGATAGTTATTGGATTACATTTTGAAGATGAAAATGTCGAGTTCTTTCCACCTCATAAGAACAAACGTTGCGTATTGCTCAACTGGATTTCTTTTTTCCTTTTTTCTTCATAAAATGCATATATCCAGGCTGTGTGAAAGATAAACCACACATGCTCTATATAAAGATTTTTTTTTGCTATGTTCATCCCTTGCCCATGCCTTTTTCACATCACCAAAACATGAAAATCTTGCCAAGTGGCAATAGTTTTTAAATTCATAAGAAATTATAAGAAAGCAAGAGTATAGTGATGAAGTTGTAAAAACTTCATTTTAAATTTGTGCTTCTCACAACTATGTTTTGGGCTGAAGTGTTTAGGATGGGTGATTCTATGCTCTACTAGGAGAAAAAATGTTTAATGGTGATTAGCGACAAAGGTCGGCACTCATGGAGAAGACATGTTGACAAGAAATTACCATTGATAAAAAATTAGCAGGAAAGGTTGGTACTCAAAAAGGAAACATGTTGGCAAGAGATAACCATTGGCGAGAAAGGTAAGTCTCGCAATGACAATTCATATATTTGTAAGCATAAGAGATTCTAGTGTCGTATTTATTTCTTGGAAGTCATAACATAACATTGTGGCATGTGCCAATCATTAGGCTTCCTAGAAATTTGTATGAGTTAGGATTTAGTCCTATGATGGTGGGGATGAGGCATAATTTTTTGTTGAGAGCCTAAAGGACAAGGTTTTTATTTGGGTCTGACCCAACTAAAAAAATTGTTTATTTGGTCTGGCCTAAACAGATAAGTTGTCATAAACAAATAGGCATTCTTATCATTTGAAATGAGCCCAAATGACAAGTTATCCATTCTTATTTGTTTGGGTCAAGGCCAAAACAAATGACGAGCTTTAATTTTTATATATCATCACATGCCCCTAATCTTTTAAATACTTATATTTAAAAGACTTAACTACTAGAAGTAAAAAGAAAATAAAACACTTATTGTCTAATATATGTCATGTTGCCTTCTCATGGCTTTTATTTCCATGTCTGCATGCCATAACTTTTTTTTTGGTCAACATTTCAAGCATGATAGATGAGAGTTCTAGCATGCTGGAGAATTTGGCTTATTTGTTCCTCCTAAGGTGGAGAAAATTTTCACTTGAAGTGACATAATTTTAGAGTCTTTTTTATGATATCATTGTATGTGAACCCTATGGATATAGAGATCCATAAACTCATAATCTATTTGATCCTTTCCAATAAAGATAAATCTAGGCTTGTAATTGAACTTGATATAATAATAATAATATATATCAAGCACCAAAACTTTAAATAATCAAACCCTCATTCAACATGAATGAAAAGTATAAAAAATATTACAAAGCTTAGTTAATTCCTTGATAAGTCATAATAGTTTAATGAAAAACCAAAATATAAGAATCCTCTCACAATCACATAATAAAATACTACAATCAATGTATAATCCAACTTTTAAAAAATAATACATTACAAAATAATATTTATACATGAAATAGGTAAACCCTAAATGATCTAATAGGCCAACATTAATCCAAATTAAAATAAGTCTCAAAGTATCTCAAATAAGGCCACAAACATTAATAATAATAAACAATAATGCTAGGTTGCCACGTATGATAAATTAAAAAAACAATTGTTAAATGAAATTCTTGCTTGAAAATAACCCTTAGCTGAAATATGTGTTGTGTTGACTCATGGAATCCAAAACAAATAATAATAAAAAACTCTTGGAATTAATTATTCCTTAACCACTTATATGTCCACACATGATAAAGAATCTTCTCATAACTTGGAATCTATAAAACATATGAAAACAAATAAGCTTATGGTTGTTGAAATTAATTAAGCTTATAAAGTAGATGAACCAGATCCTTTGTGAATGGATTAAATTGATTAAGGTATCTTATTATTACTTATTAAAAAAATATAGCTTTTTTAAAATATATTTTAATTTAAATATTTTAGATAAACCCATTAAATGTATCTTTGATTTTGTAATTGGTCTAACTAAAATTTTTAATGAATCATCTGATATAATCTAGATCGCATCAAATAAATATCCTCGTCTTTTTTTATTAAGCTAGTGCTTATTCTAATTAAATTCAATGATAAATTTATTTTAACAACGGAGCAATTGTGAGGCCCACATGTTTATTTCTTCGTTCACCATTTCTCTCCTTCACCTGAGCTGCCTTTCTTCCACATACTCTATGCATAAAAGCTCTTTTCATTTTGTATACTATAAAATCATTCCCTTCTTAATGCAAAATTTCTGCGAAACCTTAACTTACAAATTAGAGTTCATGTGATGTTAGTTGACATGTTAATGGGTTGGATTGAAGTTAACTCACGTGTGAAGTAATATATGCATATGAATATAAATTAAATTAAAGTAGAAATAAATTGAAATGTAATTTTGTTGAGTTGATGTATTTTGAGTTAAAGACTTTAAGAAGTTTTAATATTAAAAAGAAAATGGAAAAATAGAGAAGAAATTGTAAGTAATTAAATATTGAATTTTGGAAAAGTTGTTTTGATATTTTATTAGCAAAAATTATTTATGATTTGACCTCTTATTATAAAAAGACTGTTTCTTTTAGCTCTCAACATTTGTAATTGCTTCAATTTGAAATTGAAATTAACTCTACTTTGCCTTGAAATATGTTTAGGTAGGTATTTTGAGGGCTAACACATAGTAAGAAAAGTGATTGGAGACAACGATTTGTATACTCGTATAATTATGAGTAATCGATCAAGAATATATACACACACACATATTTTACTCTGCGTTACAAACGCAATAAATAATGGGGTCATGAACAATAAATCCCATTTTTTTCTTTACCAAACATGTAGGAGCTGCGTTTTGAAGATAAGTATTTACTCTATTAAGTGTAAATGGTGTGATGGGTTATTGTTCAGCATATTTGTAGTGGCATACCAAAAGCATAAAATTTAGATAAAATAGATTTAATGCAAAAGGCCAACATCACCTCATGAAATGATGCTCCATGCCTCTTCATTATTACAAAGAGCTGATGAACATAACCCGGACATGGAAGGGTTTGTGCAGCCATGTTTTATCTCATCCATATAGACATTGATATGATTATTAGGCATAAAAGGTTTAGCCAAAACCTTCTGTTTCCATGAAGCACCTGGTTCTGTTCAAGTCATGGCGCTAGGGTTCTTAGTTATGGGCAAGTTTCCATCATAAGTGCACTTTAGCACATCTGGTGTCCTCACCAGTCGGGGCCCAACTGGCACCTTCGTTTTTGGACGAATATCCTGCACAGGGCATCAAACACCATTTCAGAACCCACGAGAAATACAAAGGTGATAAGACCAGCAAACGTAAAGTGATGACATTTTCCTGTCTTCATCAAATGTTTGCTGCTGATAAATACCACTCCTTGCTATTCCTTTTACGAGAATTCTTGTTTGTCCTGAAGATATTTGAGGTTCATGCAGGTTACGTGATTGTTTGAATAGTTAAACAATTCTGTCAACTGAGGCTAGACCAGGTATTAGGGGATGTGGGATTAAGATTATGAATAAATAGCGTAGCTGTTCAATTCAATTCTCCCTTGGGTTCCAGAGAAAAGAAAAGACATTATGTTTGTCAAGCTTCTGGTTGTATGAATATGCATGTGAATTAGGATTATAATAGGCATTTCACTGCCTGAACAGCATAAGCTTTAATTTCTGGAGATAGGATGTGAGTTATTTAACTACCTGGTCAAAGATAGATGTTGGGATTGCAAAGGTGGCAACAGCATTAGGAGAATCGACTATTCCAGAAATCCTTCCTTCACATGGGCAACATGATAGCAGAAGATACATCTGAAAAACATTACCATATCCTCTATATGAGTTAACATCAAATAAACTTGTATTTTATCTCACTTGATGCTTCCTTTTCTGCATGGGCTATGGATATGGCCATTGCCATGCAAGAACGGAAATATTTTGGTGTTGGGAGATCACAAACCTGTTCTTTGGAGTAGCCAAATTTAGAGAGGTAGTCGATGGCATTGAGCACTGCTCGCTTGTATGCAACACTTGCATCAAGGAAGTGCTGCCTTCCGCTCTCATCTACACTGATGCCTTCAAATACCAACCACTCTGAAAATCTTGGCTCCACAGGGCCAATCTCAAAGATTGGGTTCACATGAAGAAGAGTCGGCCCCATTGGGGTAAGGTACTCTTTCATTCCACCCTTTATGATTTCACATCTGATACAGAAATCACAAGTGCTATACAGTATATACATTGGATAAACTTTGAATATACTAAACATATAAGAAATTGAGGACGATAGAACTTCAACGAATTGCCACCCAAAACTGAGTGATGTTAGATAGGATAATAGTAGACCAGGCGTTAACTAGAACATGATCTGCAATAAACGAAAGTAAGTGGTACTTATGTGTGCGTGTGTGTATATCTTGTGATGTTAATTACAAATGTACTTGCATGTTTTGTTGCATAAGCTAAATAGAATAAGATTGAAGAATCATAATACTTGTTCCTAGCAATGTAAGCAAAAAGAGACAAAATCATAGGATAGGTAACAAGAGACGTACTTGAGCTCCAAGAACCCACTCATCTCAATCGCCCCACAGAAGGCAATTTCACCATCGCCCTGAGAGAAGTGCATGTCACCAGTGCTAACATTTGCTCCTTCTATGAATACTGGAAGATACACTTTCGAACCTCTACTAAGATTTTTGATGTCACAATTTCCTCCATTTTCTCTTCCTGGAATTGTTCTTGCTGCCTCAGTAGCAATCTTTTCCCATTCAGGCGTGCCCTTTTGGATCTACACATGACTATCACCAGTTAGAATAGCGACTTTCGGCAAGAAAACATAGTTTAGTTACCACCCTAGCGGTCCATGCTTTGTTAGCATAAAAATACTGATGCAAGTTAACAACAATATCAGCATCGTTGGGCTTTTACTGATCAAAGTTTTAGAAATATTTACTTCTGTAATCTGCTTGGACACCAGAGGCTTTTATAACCAGAAGTCGTTTGTGGTGTTTTACATACCCATAGCATTAATTGATGTCATTATATGTACCTTTCCTAGGTGGCAACCTTTTGTTGATGGTAGATTTGCCAGTGGTCTTGAATGCAAAACTTCGCATAGCTTCAGATGTTTGAGCCCAGTTTCCTCTACTTCTCTCTCCCTTTCATTCCATATGTTCAGGAGTTCCCTTGATGGTGCAGTACCAACTATTCCAGGGTGAGTCAGACCTGGAAACCGAACCCCTGATGTGAAAAAGAAAAACAAAATCATGCAATTACCATATATAGACTACTTTTCATCTTATGGCTCCGGTTGTATAATTTCGTGCCTGGTCTTATGAAGACGGGAGATTTTAAGCCCAGTCCAAATACCTGGTATTTGAGGCGAATAAGCATAGATTCCTTCAAAATACCAAATAGCTTTGGTTGCACAAGGAAAGTGGTCAGTCAAGAAACCACCTCCATTTTCTCTGTCAAATGATGCTGTAAAACCCCATTCATCTCCAGGGAGAGGACCCAAGTTGCATATTTCAACAGCAAGTAGATCACCTGGCTGTGCTGGCTTCCCTTCCTCGTCCAAAACTCTAATTGGGCCACTGAGATAGTGAACCTAAACCAGTTTCCAAGCAAAACGATCATCAAATAAATCTAGTTCACAAAGTGATTGATTAGTCTAATCATGTGGGTTCTTCTAATGAAGTTAATTATTTGCAGTTCCTTAATTTCTACACATGTTTTCTACCAGGCACTAATTTGTTCTCCTGCTTCCTCGTATATAAAAAAACAGAGGTAGGTGACCAATTTTTTATTTTATTATTGTTGTTGTTCATATCTGCTTGAGAATTAGTTTACAGGTGACATTTGTCTGAAATCTAGAGTTAATTAAGAATAATGGAGAAGTTAAGAAAATAGATTCGTACTTACAGATGATAAGTCTATGGTTTTCACATCAATTGCAGAATCATTATCTTTGATCATACCTCCAGTCCAGTCAACCATCTCCACTCTAAACACCTCACCGACTTTAACCTCAGCAACTGGTGGTATTCCTGGATGCCACCGGTTGTGGAGAGGGAGTATCTGCTCCCAAGGCTTCTTCTTCAAGTCTATTGGCACTACTAATCTTGGGGTTGAAGGAGCCATGGTGGAAACGCAGAGAGAGCGCGGGGGAATATGGAATCTTTTGTTGTAAAATTACCTCACTAATGGAAGAGGAGTTAACTAGTACAGTTAGGACCGTTGTTTGTTCATGCTGTGATTTTAAAAAAAATTAATTTTTTTTAGTTTAAATTAAAATTTTTTAGGTTTGTTTTGATGGGATAATGCTAAAAATAAATTAATATATTCCTAAATAAAAAATAATTACGGCTACAATGTCAAAATCGTATTAGTAAATAACAAAGGAGTACAAATTTTTTTCCTATGGTCCCCCGTACTCCTTCCAACAAAGGACGAACAATAAATCATAGCCAAAACCTGACAAACCCAGCTACATGATTCAGGTTCTGCAGCTGCAAAACGATTAAGCGGCGAACCCAGGTCTGTATTTGTTGGCTTGGATTTATGGCCAGTGCTACATATGTTTGAAGTTCATACGTCTGATTACCAATTTCCTCGCATATTGTTGTATCAAAGCGCTATGCATATATATATATATATATATATATATATATGGTTATGGATCCGTAAAGCAGATATTGGAATAGAAAACTAATGAATGATAGCTGGACTGGAACACACAAACAGTAAGGGAGGTAGCTACAACTCACAATAGAGGGATCAGCGTTCTTGATGTCCTCTGCGGAGTATTCTTTCGTGATACGGCCTCCACTGAAGTCCACCATCTCAACTCTGAAAAGCTCTCCGACTGTCACCTCTGCGACCGGCGGTATGTCTGGGTGCCACCGGTTGTGAAGTGGAAGTTTCTGTTCCCATGGCTTCTTTTTGACATCTATGGGAAAGACCAGCCGTGCACCATGTTGTTCCATGCCTCCTTTCTCTCTTAACTTTCAATCTTGATGCAGTTGAAGGGAGAAAAAGAGAGTTATAAATCCTGTATCTTTCTTGGAGTTGTTCATGAAGTAGTGCTGCAGCTTCAACCTTCACTTTCAGTTGAAGCTTGACACCCATGATTGACACCGTAGAGTTTGATTTCTCTTTCTTCCTTTTTAGATGCTTGTTGGTGTGGAGTGGTTGTTTTTTAAATAATTTTTTATATTAAAATATATATTAATGATATTTTTTTTTAGTTTTTAAAAATTATTTTTAATATTAATATATCAAAACGATTCAAAAATATAAATTATATTGAATTTTAGTAAATAAAAAAAAAAATTGAATTTTTTAAGAATATAATTTCACCTCTTTTCCGAACACTACCTTAGTGGGATGGACCACTTCGAGAATTGATTGAGCTTTTGACACATGGACTATTGCTGACTACATGCGTTGTCTCAGAAACATTTACTGAAACAATATATAAATCAAGTTTGTTCTTGGGTGAGGTGATAACAAAAGTTAGCCAATGATATAGAAGTATTGTTTGCTTGGAAATTTTTTTTTTTTTAAAAGTAAATTTTAAGAAGTTAAATTCTGAAAAAATGAAATTATTTTTTGATATTCGATAGTATAATAAAAAATAAGTTGGAAAACACTTTTTCAGTATTTGGTTATGTCATGAAAAATAAGCTGGAAAATAATTTATTAATGTTTTATTTTTTTTCAATTTTATTAAAATAATGAGAAACAAATCTTACAAATCAAAAGGTTGAACAGGAATGAAATTGAAAAAAAATATAATTTTATAAATTATCTCAAATAAAATAAATAATAATCAAAATAATAGAGATCAAATCTAAAAAATAAAAAACAATTGAAAGATGAAGAAATTAAAATAATAATAATTAACATTTCATAAATTATTTCAAATAAAATAAGTAACAATCAAAAGAATGAGAACCAAATTTGATAAATAAAAAATTTCAATTAAAAAATGATAAGGGAAAAGCAAATAATAATTATAAAAATAAAAACCAAAATTTATATATATAATATATACCAAAACATTATAGGGCTCTGGTTTATTTTTTTTATTGCTACAGTGAAACTATCTTTTTATTTTTGAGTTAAAAAAAAAAAGTCTTTAAGATGGGGTGCTTAAGTATTTTTTTTTTTTACTAGCTTATTGGTTATTAAAAATTATTTGAAGTGTTTAGATTTTTTTTTTTTTATTTAGTAAAAATATTTTTTTGACTAAAAAATCAACAATTCTTAAGAGTTATTGATCAAAGGTTTCTTTTTCTTTTCATAAAATTTTAAATGATAAAAATATTTTTTTACCTCGATAACCAAAAAATTCTTATGATGTTGGACAAGGGTTTTTTTAAATTATTTTTCATCATTCGTGTACATTTAAAGTATGTTTTTGGCCTTGAAAAAGATTTAAAAAAAAAAGTCTGTATTTGAGGGTATTTTTATACTTTCTTATCAATTTTTTGGATAATTACCACAATTAGATGAGATGTTTTGGTATTTTTTTCGTTGATTTTTTTTTTTTTTAATCAATAAAAATATTGTTGTGTGCTTAGCAAATAAGTTGCATTTACATCATTCAGGCCGCACGTGACGCTATCTAGTTGTCAAACATGATTTTCCATCATCTTTTTGTGTGTCTTATCGTCTTTTTATCAAATCATATGAAAATCGTGTTGCACTATAAAAAAAAAATTCAAATAAACCCCCTAAACTATCGTTCATCTTAATTTACATCTTTTTGCATATTTCAATTTATACTCCTTTATTAAATCATGTTAATAAGTTTTTGAAAATCACTTGTATAAAGAAAAAAAGAAGTTAAAATAATTGATGGATGAAAAATAAATCACCAAACAATATTTAAACCAAATGAAGGAAGAAATAATTGAAATAAAAATCCTACTCTTTTTAGAATCTCATAACCCAGCAATAAAGAAGAAATCAAATATGATGCAAGTCATTACATAGCCTTTTGTTGTAAAAATAGAAAACACTCATATAAAAAGTTCAAGAATTATCAACTTTAAAAATAAAAATAAAATCAGTTCTCTTTTTCTATTACTTTTTTTTAGGATTCTTATTTCAATTATAATATATTAATACAATTCAAAAATATTAAAAATAAAATAAATAAATTTTAATAAAAAATAAATTAAACTCAATACCAAACATATGTATCTCGTTTTCACCTATCCTTCGCACTTTACAATAGGGACTAAAAGATGCCATTGAATCCGAAAGAACAAGACGACCCCACCTATTATTTAGTGATGGAAAACAGGCTTGAAGCTAATCCAAGTTCCAGGATGCCCCCACAAATTGGAATCTTAGAGATATTGCTTGAATTTCACCATGATTTGAGCTCTTGTTTTTCTTATTATACAAAACTGCTATGGTTATATATTTTTTAAAAAAATTATATGTATTAAAATAATATTTTTTTTATTTTAAAAAAAATTATTTTTAATATCTGTATATTAAAATATTAAAAAAATAAAAATATAATTTTAAATAAAAAATAAAATGAATTTAATTTTTCAAAAAAACTATTTTTAAAACAAAAAATAAACAAATTCTTGATGCAATGGTCCCAACAGCCTTTTTATCATGCTTATCATATTGATAAATTTTGAATATTATTGTCTACCAACCACTATAGTTTTTTTTTTTTTTTGTCTAGGCCACGTGTAGAGGATATTTAAAAATATAGTAGTAATTACTTTTTAAAGTATTTTTTGTCTAAAAATATATTAAAATAAAATTTTATTTTTATTTTTAAAAAATATTTTTGACATCAGCATATTAAATGAATCTAAAAATATAAAAATTTTAAATTTTTATAAAAATAAATTTATATAAAATACGGTGTACAGAACCTGTGGCTAAAATGCTGATATGCTAGTGTAACTGTGTAGTACCGTTTTTGTTGCATCCTTTCTTTAGCATAAAAAGTATAACTGCAAGTACTTATCATTTTATTCAGAAATGCAATACATATGGTAAATGATATTCAAGCACTACCTTACTACTACGATATACTATTCAAGTACTACCTTATTTATTCTCCATAATCTATCTTTATTATTTTGATGGATAAAATACCCCTAGTTATATTTTTTAAAAAATATATATGATTCCTAATGTTAGTTATATAATTACATCTCAAAAATATATCTAAAAATAAAAATTATTTATTCTTATATTTAGAATAATCAAGATTTACCCTTTTTATCGTCACCTATCAATAAATTTAAAATCTTGGGCATTGTTTTTGGGTATTTAATTTTTTTATTTTATTTTGTAATCTGTTGCTAAAAAATTACCAAGAAATTATCAGGGGGTGAAAAATATTATAATGACTTGTTTGGTTGGTTTTTAGATACTTTTTGGAGATGGAATTTCATGAGGATTTAAAGTGAGTGAATATTACTGATTTCCGTATTGATACAAACTGATTAATTGAGGTAGAGAATCAAAGCAAAATAAAAATCCCAAACCACCTAAAATATTTTAAAAAAATCCGGCAAAATAAAATATTGCTAGGGATTTGCAACCAATCCGACGGTTGCAAGTGTGCACGAACACGCACGGGATGCTTGAATTATTACCAATCGTTTTTAACATTCCAAGCGCTAGGTGCCGTTGCCATTTTTACATCCACTTTATATATTGCAAACTTTTTAATACTATGATGATTATTAATATTTATATAAAATTTATTCTTGAAATATGTGAATATATGTTAAAATAGCTTATATATTCTTGTTATTTAAATTCTTTAACAATAATATTTTTTTAATATTTATTAATAGTTCTATCAATTGTCATTTTCATTTTAAAGTTCCACTTATTACCTAATAATTTCTTTCTAGATGGAAGATCTACTAATATATATATATAATTATTTATAATGAATTTAATTTTACTATTAACAACTTTCTTTTAATAGAAAGCTTCTAAATAGGTGGATGACCTTCAAGTCGCTCTAAGATTCATTTTCTAACAAATATGTTGGAAGATTAGAAACAAAAATTATGATTGTTTTCTTCCTTTTACTCTTTATTGACACAATTTCATTATGTTTTAATTGATAAGAGCTACGTTAACATTTCTCATAAATGAATAAATTTCCTATACTTTCTTAAATAGAAATAAATGTTCAAAGAATATGGTATCCTTTATTCCATTATAGTATTATGAATATCTTCAATACTTGATGTCCTAGGGAAACGTTGAATGATGAGTTGGCCTCTTGAGAGGTATTGGGACAAAAT
Source organism: Populus alba (assembly GCF_005239225.2). Taxonomy (NCBI): domain Eukaryota; kingdom Viridiplantae; phylum Streptophyta; class Magnoliopsida; order Malpighiales; family Salicaceae; genus Populus; species Populus alba. Next base: position 12,362,947 of record NC_133288.1, read on the forward strand.
TGTTTTTGGATATAATTATAAAATTATGATTATAAGATTCAGGAGTTGTCATCTAGTAATAAAGCTATTAGAAAAAATTGTCTGTGAGAGTCCCGGTAAGGGATTGGTAGTGCAAGAAAAAGATGCATCACCTTTAGTGCACCTTACCTGAGTTAAGATACATTATTATTTGATTATTTTTCTAGGTCAAGTTTCTATTTGTTGGTCTCATTTAATATTCAAAGTAGATCTTCTTTCGTGAAGAAGTTTCTACCTTATCGGGTTAAATACTAACCGTTCTAAAGTCTAAAGTCTAAATTTTAATATTGCATTTATTTTGTACTTTGTATCTTTAATACTTGAGAGTATACTCTATTGTGTAGTTTTACACCCTCCAAGTATTAAAGTTTACAACTAAACCCTAATACTTTAAATATAAAAGTGAACAAAATGATTGGTGAAGGATTTTTATTTTGATCAAACCCTAACGGATAATCATAAACTAGTTACGATATTCATTTTTGCATTTTAAAACATGAAAAAGATGAATTTTTGTTATCATCCCTTAAACATTCTACTTGAAATAGATTGCATTGCTGATTTTGTTTAAAATTGCTAAGAATTTGTTCTTCTCTCTCTCTCTTTTTTCTTCCTATCATGTTCATGTCTCTAGCGTCAGTGAGCCGTACCCACGAATATTTTCAACTTTGGCGTTTGTAAAAACTACACAAACCTAAAAAATTATTATATTCCTGACTCTTATACTAGTGAATAAGCTCATAAAATTTTAAATTTTAATGTAGAAGAAACAATTTTTCTATGCCATTTTATTTTTATTTACCTTTTTAATTATTTACTGTTTTTAGACAAAAATAAATAAATAAATAACATTGCAAAATAGATTAGCATTTAATAGTAATGATCCACAGATTGAGCATATAGTAAAAAAAAAACCACCAAGAAAAAAATAAAACAAAGTGTGAGGGGCCCACAAATAAATCAACAAAAATCTCCAAATATTTCTAAAATTTTATGATATCGAAAAGGAACTTGTTTAACTAGATATCAAAATAGAAGATGAATAAAACACATGGACAAGGTATAAGGGTGCGTTTTGCCGAACACACCCTTAGCCAACACAATTTGGGCCAAAAGTTCATAACCAACCCACTTTTTTTTTTAAACTAGGCTAGATTTAGCTTAGTCATATGAGCTGGACTAGATCCAGCCAACCCGGCCCGACCTAGTTATTGGTTTGACTAGTAGCCTGGCACGCACGCCTGCTACAATAAAGGTTTAATTGAATTAGAGAGGGGAAGTTTCTGTCATGGGTTCCTCTTTTGTACTCTATGTCTTTTCTTTTCTTGTTCCTTTCGCTTCTTGTTTTTCCTTGTCTCTTTATCTCTCTCTCCTCCTCTAGACTTTCTTCCCTGTTTTTTTTCTCCTCTAATCCCCTAGCGATGGTTGCTTTGTTGGGTATTTATAGGGGACCGTGCGTGGTAGTCTTTTAGCCCGCTGCTTCCTTCCTGGGAGGAGGATAAGGCTTCGCTCGGCATTGGTGTTTGACAAGGACTCGGACTCCTAGAGTCCTTTCATTGCAAGGGTCTAGGTGGTGTTGTTTTTCCCGTCTTTATGGTATTTCAGTATTTTCACTTTTTAAACAATCAAATTAAACATGTGCTCCTGAATCTCATAAAAGTAAGTAATTAGGGTTAGGGGTTTTAAGCCTTGTTTTTTGTTGTTGTTAATTATAGGTTTGATTAATGGTAATAACCTAATTTAATAATTTGATAATATTTTTAAATTTGAAAAAACTACTGACATTTTGGGGACGCCACGTAGTTTGGACAGTGTGTGTAGTCGCTTCTGGTGGTAAAAAATAGGCCTTTATTGTATAATTTTATTCCTCGTTATCTTCTTTTCTATTATGAATATTGTGTGTTGTCAATATTATTTTAGCTTTAATTAGCATTATTACATATTTATCATAACAATTTTTTTATATTTTTCTAACTTCATTTTAACTTTAAATATTACTTTTTTTACAAAAAAAAAAAATCCAACCTCACTCGCAGTAAAAAACACGAATACCAATGCTAGCATGCACCTAAATGACTAGCATAAGATGTACAAAGAAGATTCATGTTCATATTTTTGAAAGAATTACGCTCTCCAAAGTTACACCACACTTTTTCATAAAATAAAGTAAAAGAAGAGAAAAACACCTTGCATTTAAATAAAGTTTAGATAATTTTAAGGGATGTAATTCAACTAATCATATTCTAAATTTATTTTCTATAGGTCACTAGTTCGAGTTCCACAAATCTCAGGGTCACTAAATATTTACATAATCATTAACTTTAGAGCTTATAAGATTAGTTGAGATATACGATACTAACTCGAATATTAATATTAATGATAAAAAAAAAAAAGTCTAGATAACCATTTAATATCTCTAATCTATATATAAACAGCACCGCCTAACCATGGGCGTGTTTCCTAATCTTTTGCCAAGATTCTTCTCAATGATTGGTCACTAAAAATAAAAATACCATGTTGTTCTCTGCATTATAAAATATCAGATTAACCCCACAATAACTATACTAATATTTTCCATTTCTCCATACCATGTGCATGCCATGACCAGTGACCGCTGCCCCACGGTAGCAGTACTACTTCTATTAATAAAAATAGAAACACCAACTCTTCTTCTTCACACCATCTTTCTCCTCTATTAAAACTTTGCTTGAACATGCGAGTTAATCTATGAATTTAAAAGAACAAGCTGACTCGAGTAGAGTTTTTAGTCAAGTTAAATAAGATAGTGACCTGGCAAATTTATTTCCAGATTTTTAATAATTTGATCAAATCTAATTCAAACTAAATCAAGTTAACATCTTAAAAAAAATTAAAACATTATCATCCTAATTGACCTAGCGACCTGCAAGTATAGAGAATATTATTACCATGTGAAACAAATTTAATGAGCATACACAAATGATATATTTTCTGTATTCTATAAAAAATCACAACAATTAGAAATTTTCTCTTTATGGCAGGGATATGCATGGATTACAATGAGTATTCATAAATTGAGTTTTTTTATATCTGTATCCTGTACATTACTTATCTGATATAAAATTTAGATATATAAAGTTTTGGATATTCATATAGGTATTTATTATTTGATCATTATTTAATACTTAACAAAAAAATAAAATATTTGAAGTATTTATAGATGTATTAAATGATTATTGTGTGTATCTTGAGTTAGGTTTGAGTTGGGTTTTGAGTCACTTTTAATAATATTTATATTTTATCCATTATCCATCAGTAAAATAGTATTAAAAAAAACTTATTTATTTAAATCGAGTCAGGTCATATCAATTGAGTTTAGATTAAATTATTATCAATAGGGATATATATTACAATTTCATAATCAAAATTATTTTTTTATTACATGATTTAGGTTGTGATTAAGTCATTCAACCATGGATAAAAAACTCGAAGCCAAAGAGAAAAAAAAAAATGATGATGAAAGGAACCATCAATTTGCCCTTTGATGAGCAGAACCTAAGAGCGAAGGAGCAGAACCTAAGAGCAAAGGAGAATCCGACGGTGGAGGATCAGGCATCCGCGGAAACACGGAACCGTTCACGCCCATGTCTTTGGAATCTTACATAACCACGCCCCAACAGCAATCCATTTTACGAACCCGTCAAACTGACTCAACCATAGTTAAAAATAAAACCTCTTCAAACCCAGCTTCTATCTTCTCCCCTCTATTAAATTAATAAATCCGTCCTCCAACATTATATATACCCCCTTCTCCTACCTCTCATAACCTTAGTTTATCCCTTTCCTTCCCTATCTAACATCTATCTGTCTCTACTCTTCTCTCAACACGTTCTTTTATTGCATCCAAAGCAACTAGCTGTGTTCATGTTCATGATTAATAACCAATTAGAGCAAGATGAGTTGCAACGGATGTAGAGTTCTTCGAAAGGGATGCAGTGAGAACTGTATTTTACGTCCGTGTTTACAATGGATTGAAAGCCCTGAAGCACAAGGCCATGCTACTGTCTTCGTTGCCAAGTTTTTTGGCCGTGCTGGTCTTATGTCCTTCATTTCTTCTGTTCCTGAAAACCAACGTCCTTGTTAGTAATCTATTCATTTGTTTCTGTTCTTCTTCTTCTTGTTTTTTTTGCAAATTTTATGATAGTTTCTATAAAAAATTGTTTCTCTCGATTTTGTGTTTCAGCTTTGTTTCAATCTTTGTTATTCGAAGCTTGTGGTAGAACAGTGAATCCAGTAAACGGCGCTGTAGGCCTTTTGTGGACTGGAAATTGGCACTTCTGCCAAGCTGCAGTGGAAACAGTCCTGCGAGGAGGTGCTTTACGGCCGATGCCTGACTTACTTACCGGCGGAGGATCTCCATCTTCATCTCCACCATCAGATGAGGCATCGGAGTTTGAAGTAGCCTGTACGGACATATGGAAGCTGCAGGATCCAAATCCAAATCCAAATCCAAATCATCATTCTAGATTCTCGAATTCGAGATCTAGAGTCTCACCGAAAAGGAAAAGGACGGAGGAGCCGATGGTAGTAAATATGCGGCATAACGATCTTGATCTTCTGTTAACCCCAAGTACTTCCCAAAAAGGGTTTGCCGAAATCTGTCGACCGGGTACTCCTTCCATGAATTCGGAGGAGTCGGTGACTACGAATGCAACTTGCTTCGATAGTGCTGGATTGGGAGATCAGTATGGAAATGGAGGAGGGGAAACAAAGTTATTGAACTTGTTTCTTTAGATTTGTAGCAAGAGAGAGGGGAGAAAGGTGGCGAAGCTCTATGTTCTGTTTAATTTTGAGAATCTGAAGTTCAAATTAATGACGGGAGAGGATAATTTGGTGTTATACAAGACTTCTTCTTCCTTGTACTGGGTTAGTTTTTTTTCTTACACTGAATTGGATTCCGGAGAGATTTTGTAGAAAAAAAATGAAATTGGTAATGAAGTACTGTTTTCTTCTTTCTTTCGTGTCTTCCACTCCATGACTGTATGACAGTGAATAAAACCAATCTAGTTTTCTCTTTTGTTCTACTTAATATTTATTGCTCGCTTTTTCCCCTACTCTCTTTTTCTTTCTGTTGAGCTTTGATAAATGAATATTAATTAGAGCCAGCATCTGTAAAGGGTGAGAACGCTTGGACTTAGTATTTCCTCCACCGAAATCAGTGTTTGTTCCGCCATGGCAACCAGACCCATCGCTGATCGCTCTAGCAGTACCAGAATCAGTGTTCTTGTTTTCACGGTTTCTGCTCTCTGATCTTCATCTCCCTCTTGCTGGAGAGGTCCGCCATATTCTTTTGGTTGTTTGGGCTGTCACCGGGTGCTGCCATACTTGTTTCTATAATTACAGCAACAACACCACCGGTGGTGGTTTGACCATTGAATTTACAGAGATTTTGGGAAACCAAAAGGAAACCTTAATGGATAAATTAGGCAGTAATTACAGATGTGACGTTAGGGATTTTGACTTGAATGATGAAATCATATATAGTAGTATCCAAGGGTTCAAGAGATAGATTATTGTATAGATCAAACATTAACGTATCCATTACGTGGCATTGACAAAGAGGGTAAGCATCCTCCAGATTTCATTGGAGAGAAGCGAGGAAAAGGGGAAGAGGCAGCCTTCGAGTGAGCGGAGAAAATAATAGCATTGGCTGCTCAAGGGCCTGACAGCGTTTCAGTTTTTTCTCCATAGCCATCCACGACTATTTAACAGGCAGTTGTGGGTCCCTCGGTGTCGTGGTAGTGACTGTGTGTAGCCTTTAAGACTTTCTCGGCTTAGCTGTATAATCTTATAATAAGGGTGTTTTTTGGGGGCTCTTGGAGGAGGAAAGAGGCGTATAAATTATGAGGACGGAGAAGGAATCGAGGAGGGCTTGCTTGGATTATGTTTCGAGAATAGTGACGACTAGTCTCTGTTTATTTTATTTTATTTTATTCGGGGCCCACAAGAGTTGCATTTCCTACGTCTCTTTATTGGCCAATGGGGAGCAAGTAGTTCGGCCCATGTCAGCGTCGATTTTGGCTGTCCATCCCTTTACTCTCTCTCTTTGTCCGAACGTTTTCAGGTCTCTCTTTCTCTTCTGTGCTTTTATTTTTTTTCCACCGCTTCGGGGCCATTATCTCCTCCTATCTTGGGGAGCAGTGGGATCCACGTCAAAACATCATTAATTAACAATGATTGAGATAAGGATGATAATTTAGTCTGAGTTTGGTCTCACACGCGGTGATGAATACATAACTCTTCAAAATTAAAAAAAAAGTTACCTAATAATTAACGTAACCTAGAAGTTCTAAAATAAATACTGGTTTTAGAAATTCATGTACTATATTTTAGTTATGTTTAAGAAAACATCAACACCCCTCTTATAATATTATTTCAAATTTTACTATGTATTTTTCTAAATTTATTCTATACATACTATTAATTATCTAAATTTATTTCTAAACTTATTCATGATTTATTTATTTTTTTATAAAAAAATATCATTGGTTCTTAAGAACATGAAACTCATTGATAAATTTGATATCAGTCATTAAAAATTGATGATTTCATCTATTTTAAGAAATTTTTTATATTAATCCCTAAAAAATAAAAGATTTCATAGATATATGATTTTAAAACTGACATTAGACCTAGAAAGATGATGAAAATTGGACTTTAATCCTTTTTTTTTTAATATATCCAAAATAGACTCTAAGAGTACTATTGATGCTCATTAAGTTTATGTGTGGTCACATTGATCTGACTCGGGTCCACTCACAATATTTAAGGATAATATGTTGCAATGCACAAAAATATATTTACAAATAAAGACAATAAAAAGAACATCATAATTTTTTATTTTAAAATCTTGTGTTTTCACTTTGAGAGTGACCATTGGTAAGATAATAATTTATTGTATAATGAAAAAGTAAATCGGCAAGGCATCGCTAAATACACTCTTTAACTCATCAATTCATATTCATGTTTTTTAAAAAAAAAAACACTCGTAATTCATCAAAATAGCAATTACTTTTTATATATTTTTTTTATGTTTTTTCTCTCTTGTTTTATATGAAAATGTACCTACAATTTTTTTTTAAAAAATGAAACAACATTTGTTAAGCACACATTCATACACCAACACATTATGTTGAATAATTAAACATTCATACACAATTATATTCGCATATAAAATTATTGGCACACACACTAATCAAACACGCAAGATCATCCAAACACAGATTCAATATTCTATAACATACTAAAATCATTCAAAAATTCATTTAGGAGGGTTGAATTTAACCTTTGAATGGTTGGGGCTAATTAGAGATAGCTAGAACATAGGATGATAGTGTTGGTAAAACAAACAATATTGACATTTGTGGTCCAAGCATCACCAATATCACCAGCATGTAGAACCACTCGCCATCACTATTTATAGCATTTTTCTTTGGGGATAAGGAGCGTTTTTTTCTCAATTTTTTTTTTTAATTTTTTTTCTCTCCATCCTTCTTTCTATATTTTTTTTCTCCAAAGCAAAACTTTCTCCCTAAAAATCTCTTCTCATCTGTTTCTCTTTCACTTTATTTTTTCTCAAAATTTTGCTCCTCCCTTTAATGGTGGCCAGAGTATTTATTTTGGTACCTCCCCCTTATCTCTAAAAAAATATCTTCTCTATTTATACTATTTCTTTGAGGAATATTTTTATTCTTGATCCTTTATTTTAAGAATATTTTTATTCTATGTTTTTTATCATTCAATTTTTACATGGTTATCATTATACTCATGTAACCTTTTTTCTTCTTTGTCTTTAATTTTCTTCTCTCTCTCTTTTTTTTTTTTGTGTTTTGGAAAATATTTTGGAAATGAAGGTTAAATCTCGGGTTATAACACATAGATCTATTTTTTTTTTAATACATATGTTTTTATAGTAATTATATTTGATGATTAATATTATCAAAACTAGATCTAGAACTTGATAGAGAAGTAAAGTAGTATTTCATAGTGGAGAAATTGGCTTGCGTCTCGCCGCATTTGGGAATTGTGGGCCCCAAATAACCTTCTACCTCGCTTCAATTTTAGGTTCTCCCACTCCCACCTCAGCACTCTTCCACTTGTTGTGGGTCTTTCGTTGTTTTCACCTTGTAAGACCCCACTTCTCATTGGCTCACCTGTAGATATTTTGTGAACAATTCTTAATACCTACCATTCATTTTAACATGCTACAGTTACTATAAATTTGGCATACGCTACAGCTGAGTCTGATTTTACAGTGTGTTTTACTTTGTATTTTAAAAATATTTTTAAAAAAAATTAATTTTTTTTATATTATTTATTTTAAATTAATATTTTTTAATGTTTTGAAATAATTTTGATTTGCTGATATCAAAAATAATTTTTTAAAAATAAAAAATATTATTTTAATATATTTTAGAATAAAAAACACTTTAAAAAATAACACTCACCACATTTTTAATATCAATAAAGTTGTCTTTGTTATAGATTTTTTTATTTTTGACTAAAATAACTGTGTGATTCTAATTTTGAGAATTGAATATTTGTAGTTTGATTCGATATGATATGTTTTTATTAGTTCATTTTGTGATGCTTTTAATATGGGATCCAGCTCCCCGTATTAGTTTTATTTTTGTAGAAATTAAAAATCGATACACGTGTTATTATCTAGTCCAAGTCCTGAAAAATCCAGAAGAATTTTTTTTAAAAAAATTAATGACAAAATTGGAACAGAAAACATTACCCAACTGTAAGCTATGCATGCTGAAGGAAGTGGTAATGAAAAGTTTTCGGAATAAAAAACCATTAATGGTGCTCTTATATGTAATTAATGGAGATCTTTTATATATATATATATATATATATATATATATATGCTACTTTAAGTGGGATGCTGCTGCTGCTGATATTCGTGGAAGGGCAAGAGACGTGATTAATGGTCTAAAAAATAATAAAAAGAGCAGACTACAACAAGAGAGTACTGAATATTATATGAATTTCATGGAGAGTTCAAAGTGCTGAAGATTCTATATGTTTCCGTTGTTCTTTCGGGCATTTTCAGTATAAAGAAAGTAATGGTAGTGTTGTGGACTTCAATAAAAGCTCAGATTGAAGATCCAACAGTTTCTGGGTTGTCGCCTCTTGAAATTGGTTTTTATATTTGTTGTTATTGTTATTGTATTTTTGGAATTGCTTTGAGATATGCCAAACTTTAATGGCGTGTTTAAAATTATGGTGCATGGTACTTTTCAAAATAGTTTTTTACTTGAAAATAGATTAAAATAATTTTTTTTCTGATTTTTTTTAATTTTTAATATTAGCATATTAAAATCATCAGAAAATACTAAAAAAATCATCAATTTAATGTTTAAAAACACCTAAAAGCATAAGCTGCCTAACACCCCCTAAATCGAATTGAAGAGCACAATTCAAGAAGTTACAGTAAAGGATATAAACAACTACCATTAGTTGATGGATGAGATTGAGGTCCTCCTGGAGAACACATCGATGCGCCAAAACTCGCCAATGACAAATGAGGCAGATGCGCCAAGTGAACAATGCAGGTGCACTATCAAGGGCAAAACTATTGTTTCACAGTCCTAACCAGGGCAAAACAATATTTCACTTAGAACAAAGGCATTTAGGTATCTCAAGTCCAAATTTTACTTTTTTAAAATTTATTTTACTAGTATTTGTAATAAAAAAAAATGCTTGTATGTGTCTTAGTGGATGTTTGATTAAACGAAATGTCTACAAGGCACTGTAGCATGTCATACCCGAAAGGCCTAAGATCCCCAGTTGTTTTGAGGAGAAATAATGATTATATCAATGTTCCATGATGGAACTAAGAGGATGGGATTGTAACTTGATTTTGGAGGATTATTTGAGATGAGTGTTGGTCATAATGTTTGTTGTTATTCATTTTTGGGTTCCCACATAAAAATACAATATATATATATATATATATATTCTCAAGAAATCTAAAAAAAGGATGTTAAATGCTCATAAAATAGCTAGAAATTGACTAAGGAGGTTCAAAAATACAAGAATTGAAATTTTACAGTATTTTTGTAATTGGTAAAAGCCTTGTTGACAATGAAAATTTAATTTGAGGAAGAAAAGTCCAAAATCAGATGTTTATCGATTCAATTAAATTTTATCTAAGGTTTAATTGAATTTATGGAGGGTTTGATTGCAAGAAAAATTGATTTTTAAGTAAATTTAGGCTTTTATTAGAAGAAATTAAAGTTTTGGGATCCAATTATAATTTTAAAGAGTTGATTTGGTCAAATCATGAGCTTAATTGCTTAATTATTGAAGTTTGATGGCCAATTAGGGACTAGATTGAAACAATCCGAAACCAAGGACTAAAATCAAGGGATTTAATACAATTTATCCCAGGGCTTGACTACAAAACTACAAAACATCCAATGATCACCAATCGAAAATATTCATTTTGAATTAAAAAACGATGTTGTTTCCTTAACAACTATTCAATGCCTTCTTCAACAACGGTTTCATGCAGCTGGTCGTGAGACATTATAACAGCAATAGTGATGGAGCTAGTGTCACGGTTGCCATCCTTATGCAAACCTTTACCAAGCTAGCCGTTACTAGCACAAGGCATCTAGTCTATACAAGCAGGAGAAAAAAATAGAACAAGAGAGAAAAACAGAGGAAGGGGGAACATAAAGAAGAGAAAAGGACGAGACAGAGAGGGAGGGAGAGAGCTGAAGAAAAAAAGAAAACACAGGGTGGGAAAGAAAAAAAAAATAGAGAGAGAAACCGGGAAAAAGAGTTGGTTGAACGAAGAACAAAGGCACACAGAAGGCAGGAGGAAGAAGAAAAAAATACAAAAAAATCAAAGCAGTGTCCCCTGTTTACCACTGCCCGTCTTCCTCTTCGCTTTAATAGTAGGGATTACTGGACTTATATGATCCTTGTATTTGGGTGGGATGTTGGATTTCAAAATAAAACTTACCTTTTTTATTTTTATTTTTTATAGGAAAACTCTCTTTTAGACACTTAGTTTTCTCGTTATGGTGTATAAGTCCTTTAAGAACTTTGCATAGATAAGAACTTGTTAGATAGAATCCAACAAAGGTATGTTGATATGCATATTTTTGAACAAATTAAAAAATTCATGTTGTTTAGATGAGACGTTAAACTTTTTCAATATTTGTTGTAATAAAGTAGGAACATGACTTTTCTCATTAGTTACATTTTTAATCTCATTTAGAGAGTCTTTTGCAACTTGTATAGGCACTTCAATTGATTCATGAGTTGAATCATTTGAGATGTCAATGGATTCATCTTGCAAGATAATATAGTTGTGAAGCAGAAACTTTTAGCTTCCCTAGGTGTCTTTATGGTTACACTTGATTCCTAATATTATGATTCTGAGTTTAGTTTAATTTAATGTCCAATCCCGAGCGTAGGATTGGAGTCCTTAATTTTTCATTATCAAGTATAATAAACTTAGGAGTACCAAGGTCATTCCACGTACATTATCTTAGAAGAATCCATTTCATTTATTAAAAATAATGTTTTACTTGGATTTTATGTTGATTATATATCAAATATTCAAGACTAATGCAAGCATTGAAATGCATATGAAAGCAAACAAGGTTGGATTCTGACACTTTCCATACTAAATCTTAACCATAGGTTAAAAAACATGATCTTGGCTTGCCTGCACTTGATCAAATCCCTAGATAATCATAGCTATAGATTCAATTTAAGATCATTAAGATTTGGACCATTAGATCAATTCAGGGCAGATCTAGACCGTCCAACTAAACAAGCTCACAAACATACCATGAACCATACCACACCTCCACCTAGCCCATGTCTCTTTCTCTTTTTCATTAGCGGTGGATCCATTTGCCATTTCTATTTCCGACCACCATTCACTTTGGGACCAACATAAAAAGGAGCGCTTTAAACTTGATAAAGTGAGCCCTTAGAGAAGATGTCCCACTTTGTTCGCTCATTGACCTACCAATCCTTGTCATCAAGTTATCGATAACAATGTTAAAAAGAAAAAATAACCAAATGGGTTACCCGAGTCTTCAATTCTATTGATCTCTTTCCCCACTTAGTTGTGAGATACACAACCACTATCAGTGGATGGATGAGATCACGATCCTTCTAGTGAACAAATCAATGTGTCAAAAGTTCAACTAACCATTGACTATGGTGGTCCGAAGGGCATAAATACCGAGTTTTAATTGAGTTTTTGTTAATTCTTAGTCAAGTTATCTTTAAGTTTAGTTTAAGCCTTTTAAATTGTTAGGCCGATAAGTCTTCTAATTTTAGGGACCAAAATGGACCAAATATATATATATATATATATATATATATATATATATTTTACCTTAAAATGAGTTAAAAAAAGGCATCAATGAGTTTTCATCAAATTAGTGATGTTTTTGTTAAACTTGGTTTTGATGACTAGGTCAATGAGTCTCATTATTCAAGGGACCAATATAGGTTTAACACGATGTTTGCAATACAAAAAACCAAAAACAATAATTAATAAAAAAAGTCATCCAGTTGCGAGACTCCTAATTTAGGGTCCGACACCAAGTCAGATAAACACCAATCAATAATAAATGAATTGCAAGTAAGCTTAGAAAAAAAATTAGACAATTAATGACATGTATAAAACAATATAGGAGAAAACACATAGTTAAGGTAACATTTTCTATTAAGAGATGCAGTAAAAGTGATGTCTATATTTCATTAAGCACAACAAACCTCTTATTTAGATCTTTAGAACTAGTCATATTTTAAGATTCTTAGTTTCCTTAAAAACTAAGTGGAAACTCCATTTCTATAATTTCTATTTTTATTGTCCATGCGACACATAGCATTCCCTGTATAATAACTTGGTGAACTAAAATAAAAGAATCACTACTGCCACATAAGTTTTTCTATATACATAATTTTTCATATGAAATCCTTATGCATGTCACTACATTGTACTTCTTATTTAACAATCATCTATATATCAATTTCAAGTATCTCTTATACCTCAAATCATGAGAGCAACTGCTTCCTTTCTTCAAAGAAAAAAAATAATAATATGTGGTAGTCCTAACAACCAATGTTGTCAAAATCATAAGTTGACTCGTAAAATCGTATGATTTTACAAGTCAACATAGATATAACATGTAAAATCGGGTTAAAAACAGTCAAACTCAACCAAACTTGATCAACTCGGTAAAAATAAATTGAGTTGACGAGTTTGACAAAAGTGAAAAAAAATAATTAATTGTCTCCCCTCCCCATCACACCGTCACTCTCCCATTTCCCCTTTCCCCTTTCTCAAATCTCAAGTTCTCAATCCTAGGGCTAGCAGACTAACACTAGTAGTTGGTTGCCTAGTTCCTCAACTTTCTCTTTCTCTAATATTGATTGATGTTGTTTGCGACAATCAAGGGTTCTTCAAGCATGCTCTCCCTCCACAACTCATCGAGTCTTGTCTCTACATAGGCAAAAGAGGTGTGTATTTTCCTTTTTTTAACATACTTGAAAAAATGATGGGTTCTTTTCAAGTTTTCATTTTTGTTCCTTTTTTTTTTTCTTGTTAGTGCATTTGTTTGTGGAAGATAATGGTGAAACCGTGTAAAAATACTATCACTTTGTCCTCATGTATGTTAAGCTTAGCTTTAGCTTGCTAGCTGGAAAGCAAAAACCCTAATGACAACACTAATTATAGATTGAAACCTCAAATCAGAAGAATATTTCAGCTATTTGTTTAGCTTTTACTAATTTCTTAAATTTTCTCATAGCTGGAGGTCGGTCTATATAATTGGTTAGACTGTTAGAATGTTTGAATTCTTGTTGGAGCAAAGTGTAGTAGATTATTATTACTAGGTTAGGTGTCATTATAGTAAAAGCAAAGTTTGGTAATCGAACTTGTGAGATGAGACCAATTTTGCTTATGATAATTTCTTTTGCAAAATCAGTATATAGGCCGATTTGAGGTAAATTTAGATTTTCTTGATAAGTGTGGTTTGTGGGTTTTGATGTGATTTGTTTTTCCTTTACAAGTTTTTTAACTATTTGGTGATTGAACATGAAGAATTTTACAACGGTGATGTGTAAACGTTTGAGTGTGAAGAAGCTGGTCACCAATATCCTTGTCTATGAAAGCATTACTGGTAATGCCTGTTTCCTTCTAGAAAATTGTTTTGTTTGTATTGACTTTCTTTGAATTTGTGAGCAACGTTGTTATGGTGTTGTTGTGATTATTGTTTAGATGGGTCCATTGGTGGATTAAGCTTGATGTTTAGACATTAGGCTACCCAAAAAAAATAGCTGGGTCCACAAAGAATAGACGAGACTCAAAACCTAAGAACCTAGGGGTTAAGAAATTTGATGGAGAGGTTAGTACTTGACACTAATTTTTCTTGTTTTATTTCTCCTCTGATAACTGATACCGACTAGAGAATATTGAATTCTTATTTTGATGGCTTGATTTTATGTTGGGTTTTTAGTGGTATTTCTTCTCTTACCCTACCGATAATCAGGTCAGCTGGTTAGGTATGTATAAACAATTGTTATGGGCTCATCTCCAAAAAATAATATTGATTTTTAATTGTAATTCTTGGTTGAGATTCTAAATTCTTTATCCATATAGTTTGAATTGATATCCAGTAAGGAACCTTGATGAGAAGGGATAGATTCTAAACTCTGTCTTTGCGGGAATTGGCCTCCTCTCAGTTGATCACTTATAAGTTCACGCCTCTCCTAAAGCAACCTGAACCAGCATTGGAAATGCGTCAAAAAATTTGAAGAAAGAGTGTCAATTCAATTCAAAATATTTCTCTTTCTTCCCTGATATTGATAATTTGCAAGGCTGCAGAACTCTTAACAAGTAAAGGAAAACATTTAAATAGCATAGACACAAACAACATATTATATTGCATCACCATACAAAAATTCAACTCACCTTGCGACACTTCTTGCACAAACTTTCCTACGTTGTCTATCTTCTTTCGAACTTTCAATACAAAAGGCTAAATAAAAACCAAACCCACTTTTCTCAATTAAAACACACTTAAGGAGACGCATATAAAGGGTTATTAAGAGTATTAGATGATCCTTTTTTCATGAAAAACTAGAGGGACAATAGGCTTCTCTTGAAAAAATTCCTTACGATTTTATGATTTCATGATCTGTTATTTCACAATCCGTTTTTACGATCTGAGTTTATTTTATATTTTCTGTGTTGACAACCTTGCTAACATCTTTAATTAATATTCGGTCTCAATAGAGCATTAACTGAAATATTTAGGAACAATATTTTGATATAATAAGAATTCTTATAATTATAACCATTTATAATTTATTTTGCAAAGCATTTTTATCACAAGAATCTTATATTTACTCTATACTCATTAATAAAATTTAATTAAATATTAAAGATAAAAAAATATCTTTTTTTAAAAAATATATATATATTTTACATGAATAAAATCAGTAAATATATTATGTTGGTTTGAACAAGATTGTGATAGTTATTTCATGGTTAATTTAGACTCGTTGTGGTTAAATCAAAATAAAACCAATTACATGGGAGTATATTTAATGATATGATATGATGGTTAAATAAAACCAATTACATGGGAGTATATAAGCTCAATTTTAATCGATTAAAATATATTTTTGGTGTACAGACAGACAACTTCATGAGATTCCTGGTGCATCAATTTGGAACAGAGGTTGACAAAAATAAAGTAACGACAATCATGCAGCACAACCTCTGTAAAATCAATTTTCTTCAAAGGTGCATGATAAACACTATAGAAAATATCAGATCATCTACTGTACTTCTGGAAAGAAATGACACCAGTTTCTATAAGATAAAAAACAAAGAGCACTAGCCACTGGAAACTTTATATAATAGTTAATTTCAGGTTTATATAGTTAGTTGAAGTGCATTTAAATTGACCTAGATATCCACTTTAATAATAATAATATATAAAAAAAAAACAAGGAGCACCAGTTGCTTCTGAAAAAATAAATATTTAGCAATATTAGAATTTGAAAAGCCTATTTTTAATTCAATTTTAAAGGAGGTAACAAGCAAATATATAATTGTTATGAATTTATTGGATCCAAAATAAATAATTTACTTAAAACTTCTTTCAGAAAGTAAATACTCTGACGACACGCAAAACTACTAATATTAATTTTTTTTTTATTAAAAGTCGAGATTATTACCAAGAGAAAGAAAGATAAAATAGCTAATAATTCATCATTTCTAACTAAACTCTCCTTAGCTGGCAAATCAGCCACCCTATTCCCTTGCTAGGAACATGATTAAAGGTCATTCTTTTGGAAGATTGTTTAGGAATTAAATAAAATGTCATTATCAGATGAAGTCCCCCACCCCCTATCTATAAAGAATCATAGGGGTAAAATGTCATTATCGCTTAGTAATAAAAACTTATTTTTTTTTTTATTTCAAGATTTTTGTTTGTTAATAAAATGGTTACCAGAAATTCTTATAATTATTAACTTCAAGATTCATGGGATTAGTCCAAATGTACATAAACTGATCTAAATACTTACTTTGACAAAGAAAAAGAAAAAAGAAGAGGATGTTAGGGGTAAACAACTGCTGGAATTAATCTGACTGAATATAATTAGTTTATGAGCATAAATATTTTTCTGCTTAAAATATTAATTTTAGACGTTTTAAAAAAGTAAAAAATTAAGTTTCAATTTAGAACCAAAACTTTCAAGGAATTAAATAAAATATAATTGATCTTACCGATATATTCATGTATTGGAAAAGTAAATTATCATGGATTGACCAAAATAATTTTCCATGCTAGAAAAATGTTTTACAATTAACTCAAACGAACCCGAGTCTTCTGAGTATTTATTTACATATTAATTCTTTGCTTTTGCCGGTCTTGAACGGGTGGCTAGAACAATAACCTTCATTGGAGGGTTGCTAGACTTTGGTCCCTTTATAAATTTTAAAGTCATATATGACGTGGCCATATTATTGTATCGTAAATAAAAAAAGATAAAATATGCAAAGGTTAGTTTAAGACCTCGGCAGGAATAAACATATATGTCAAAAATTGGGGGTTGTTCAATCGTGGATATATACTCCATTTTTCCAAAAATTGGGGGAAAAAAAGCTTTTTTCCTTCAAAATTTTCTGATTGAAAAACTTGAAAAACCATTTTTTTCCGGTTTTTCACTCTTATTTTTAACAACATAATATATATAAAAATATTGTCAACCATCATGCAAGAGGAGTCAGATATCTTCGAAAGGGTTTATTGTATTTAATTTAGTCCTTATGATTGTACTAGCAAAAAAAAAGTATTTAAAACATGTTTTCAAGTTTTTTAAACTTTTATTAGAATATTATGAAACTATAAAAAATGAATTATTTTATATTTTTTCATTACAATATAAGAATTAGAAATGGAGTGAAAAATTGGAGCCGGAGAATGGAATGATTTCCAACCGTTGATTTTCAGAAATAAATTTCAAATTAATTTGAAACAATCATAGAGGTGCTAAAGGTTGTGACTTTATGATTCGATTCCTCTTTAAAACCTTCTGAGAATTGGCAAAATTTATGCTAAAATGTGAATTATAATTGAATATATAATTTGAATTATTTTTTCTCTGTGCTCTGTATAAAACTAGTTATATGACCCGCGCAATGCCGCGGGTCATTTTTTTTTGTATAAAAAAATATAAAAAATTAAAATTTAAAAGTTTTGAGTTTTTTGCAAAGCTATATATTCAAGAGTTTTGGGTTTGGTTACAACACCTGATCTAAGAGTAATATTAATAATATTATTAAACTTGCATGACCCAAATTTAAATGAGCCTAACTGCAACACCGAACCCAAGAATATTGGATGTGGGTCTGGTTATAAGGTCGTGTCATAAAAATATGATAATTAAATAGATTAATTAAAAAAAAACAAAGAAAAAAACCAATAGGAAAAAAAAACTAATGAAGAAAAAAAAATTAAATTAATTGGGTTAACTCTTTAAACCAGGTTATCCCGTAAGACCTGGAATTCGCGCAATGAAAATTTGATAACTAAATAGGAAAAAAAATTGACGGGTTTACCTAGAATTAACTGGATTAACCCATCAAGCCTAGGATACGTGTTATGAAAGTCTAATAATTAAATAAATAAAAATTTAACATTAACAAACTAAACTAAATGAAAAAAATTAATTAAGAAAAATCCGGGTTAACTCGTCAAATCAGGTTAACCCATCAAATCCGGGATTCATATTATGAAAATCTGATAACTAAATAAAAAAAAATTAACGTTATTAAACTAAATCAAACAAAAACAATTCATTAAAAAAACAAAAAAAAAAAAAAAAAAAGTTATATAATATAATTATAATTATAATATATTAATATATTAATAAGTGAAAGGCGTGGGGAAGCTACAGTGCTTTCCCACGCCTTTTAGTATATTGTGTTAATAATATAATAATATAATAATATATTAATAAGTGAAAGGCGTGGGGAAGCTACAGTGCTTTCCCACGCCTTTTAGTATATTGTTAATAATGATCGAATGCGCATATAACCACAAATTCAGCCTTGCAACTTGTGTGAAAAAATGTAGCGATGAATCTAACCTTTTAATTAGATTTCTAGCTAGGCAGCTAACCAGTTATAGCTGAGACCTTTCCGCGTTTACTTGATTTGCTTCCCGTTGAATAATTTGATCTTTGTATGACCATGCTTGCACGGCGGAGGAGGACGGTTGAAATTCTATCATGCCTCCTCTCTTTATCATCCATTGCATATTGGCTACAGCTGTTGTGCATCAAATAGCAAAACGTACCATCCGGCAAGTTTTTGCCCTTTTCGATGCATTTGTCGCATTATACAAGAGTTTCCATCTCTCTGCCTTTTCGGTTTTCTGATACATATAAACATAACTTTCAACCGAATGGAGGTAAAATTTTTACTAGAGTTTTTAAATATAATTTTTTAATGGCGGATTACGGCTGGATTTGGCCAGAACGTAGCCAAACATTTAGAAAAAAGCATGAGAGAAAAAACTAATTTTGAAAAACTAATTTTTGCATATAAAATTAATTTGAAATTAACACTAATAATAATTAAAACATACAAACAACAAAAACCTTAATTATTTAACTATGACTCTAATACTACTGTTAAGTTTCTCAAAACACATGCATACAACAAAAACTATAAATTTAATTTTTTTTTCCCTAGAAGACCTGAGATCCTATTATAGATAGATCTAAGGTATTTTATAGTTTATATGAAGATTATCTAATGATCAGATGTTTTTTTTGGCTTTGAATTATTGCTTCAAGGATTAGTTGTCATAAATTACATGCCGTCCAAGTATCTGGTCTCTAATGGTAATTCATATAAACTACCAATGAGAAATTTCCTTAATTGTTTTAGGATAGAGAAATTGCTATACCTTTAAGAGCTAGCTTCTTTTTTTTTTTTTTTTTTTTTTTTTTTTTTTGTTGAGGTAGTTCTGTCCTATACTTTACTCATATTAAAAAATAAGAGGCATAACTTTCAATTTATAGGAAAACTTAAAAACCCTATAATGGAGAAAATATCACTTTCCCCTTAAATAATATCACATATATTATTTTAGTTCAATTTTAGAAATTTATTCAATTAAGTTCACAGTTGATTGTTTATAGGTCTAGAATTATAATTCCCTATATTAATTACATTCTAGTGCTCAATTTCTAAAATTTATTTACAATCAAGTCACACTTGATTAATCATTTCATTTTAATTTCTAATAAATTGCTCTTACATGTTTGATTTATTAAGTTTCCTAATAAGTTGACTCTAATATAAATTACAATCCTAAATAAAATAGAACTAAATAAATTAATTTATTATCAATTCAACAATTGATTGATTTATATCTGAATATCAAATGCAATATTTAATAACTTGTCATGATCCCTCAAATATTAAAAAAATCGTATATGGTTTGACTTAACTTTTTAGTAATCAGTTTCTCGGTATAACTATTATTCCTTCATCAACAATGTTCTAATTTAGATATTATAGCATGGAGTATGTCTACTTTATCAAAACATATTTGTTCTCAACACCATAGTCATTAATTATATGAATAAGATTTGAAATTCTTTTCATATCTTATTTTACTTTGCGCAAGGATTTATAATCAATACTATTTAAGAACAAATATATAATTTTTGTTATTGACTTAGGGTGATGAATCATCAGTTGATTAATTAAATACCTTTATAAAGTTTATGTTATACCCAACATCTGCTTATTTGTTATCTTTGAATAGGACATGATCAAAACATAACACTCTTTATATAAGATAACTTAATGTTATCAAGTCTAAAAATCATTTAAACAACTGTCACGTGAGTTTTTCCACAAATATAGATGATTTTTTTATATGAAATTATAATGTGGGTCAGTTCAATGTTCATATTATCTAGCAAACATCTACATATTAATTCTAGATATCTTTCATATCTCAAATTATGAGAACAATTGCTATCTTTTATAAAGAAAATAACATAATATATATTAGCCTCAATAACTCTAATTAATATTTAGTCTTAATATAGCATTGACTTAGAACATTTAAAAATGATTTTTTGATGCAATATGAATCTCATAACTTTATCAACTTTATAATTTTGTTTACAAAGTTTTTTTTATTTCGAGGACTTTATCTTGACTCTAAATTCATTAATTAAATATTAAATTCATTAAATGTAACCAATTGATTGAGAATAAAACATATACACTAACAATACTTACTCATCATTGGAAAAAAAAAAAAAAAAAACAGTAGATATGTTAATATTGCATGAACTAGAGCTTTCCGGTCATTCTTAGATGAGTGTGGTTAATTTGATTGAATATCTCCTCACTGGTTATCGATACACATGGTGTCGTGGGGGATATATGAGTTGAATTGAACGTGCTCTCTCTTCCTCAGCTTGCCATTTGTAGTTTTTTTGGTTTGATGCTAAGTCGCCTGCCTAGGGGATTATCTGATCACTGCCAACTTCTTTTAGGTAATCAATAAAGAAGTTGGGGATGGAAACCTTTTCGCTTTCTGGACTCCTGGTTAACACATCCAGATTTTATGAAGTGGGTGGACATCATTTGGCATTCTAGCTGTTCATAATTTGCAGGAAGGTTTAAACTAATGAAGACACTGAGCCATCTAGCTAAGCAGATGTAGAGCTGGAATCATGAATCCTACTTTAATCAAGAACATAAGTTACACTTATTGCAAAAGAAAATTTCTGACATCGAAAAATCCAATGCGGGCCGTGAGCTATCAGTAAGCAAGACTGTAGAGGCTATTTGGCCATACAAGCCAACACAAACTTGGTGTAAGCTTGGTGATCGTAATACGAAATATTTTCATTTAGTAGCAAATATGAGAATAAGGCGTAAAAGTATATCTGAAATTAGTTATAATGGTGCTTCTTTCTCTTCAATAGCTGACATCAAGGAAGCTGCAGTCTCCTTTTTATTTTTTCTACATTATTTTAGTAGTCGTGTGTCGAAAGGGCATCCATGGATGTGTTCGGTTATAAAAAGCTTTGTAGGGAGAGGGCAGATTGGCTTGAAAAGGAGGTGTCAATGGAAGAATTGAAAAATGCGGTTTGGGATTGTAATGTTTCTAAATCTCCGGGTCCAGACGATGGTTTTAACTTCAAATTTTACAGAAAGGCATGGAGTTTCATTTGCAATGATATGCTGGACATGGTGTCTGAATTTTTCAGAACGGAGAGACTTCAAGAAGGTGTAAATCGGACATAATTTTTCAGAACGGCTTTTCTTAATTCCATGCTCTTTGCAAAGAGGATACTCAGATGACTTGTGATGTGTTCAGGACTTCGCATTAGTTT
The DNA here is from genome assembly GCF_005239225.2 of Populus alba. Classification (NCBI taxonomy): domain Eukaryota; kingdom Viridiplantae; phylum Streptophyta; class Magnoliopsida; order Malpighiales; family Salicaceae; genus Populus; species Populus alba. Next base: position 12,384,934 of record NC_133288.1, read on the forward strand.
TTATAAAAGCTCAGTTGTGGGATTAAATGTTGGCGAGGCTCATATTGCTTTTCTAGCAGATGCAATTCATTGCAAGCATGATTCCTTAGGAGCAAATCCTAAAAGAATATCTACTTGGAAGCCTGTTATTACAAGATTTTATAATTGTCCAACTTTATGGAAGGGTAAGGTGTTGAGTATGGCTGGTGGAATTTGTTTGATCAAGAGCGTACTGAACTCACCACCTCTTTATTGTATGTCCATTTTTTTAATGCCAAAGGGGGTTGCTAGATTGCTTGCTTCAATTCAAAGAAGATTATTGTGGGCAGGAGTATCAAAGCAAAGGAAGATTTGCAAGATTCAATAGAGTATTGTAACAAGGGAAAAGAGTAGAAGTGGTTCGGGGATCGGATCTCTGATGGGAAGATTAAAGCAATGTTATTCAAATGGCTATGGCGCCGGATCAGTTCTGAAAATTCAGCTAGGTGGAAAGAATTCATTTTAAAAAAGTATCAGCCTACTTTTAAAAATGGATTACCAGTATTTGACAAGCCTTTATCAGGAATTTGAAAAGGAATAATGTTCATCATAAAACCTGGAAATGCTTCTTCTGACACATAGCTGCGGGATTCACCATTTAAGGTTCAGTTTTATAGACTTCATAAGATTTCTTCTTCTCCCTATGCAAAAATTTTAGATATGGGGAACTGGATTCAAGGATCTTGGAATATCAGGGTGCTTGCCCTTTTGTCTCTGGAATTTGGATAACATCTGCTCCTCAAAAAATTCAAACTTTCATATGATTGGCAGTTCAGAATCGTCTATGTACCAGAATGTTCTTATAAAACCGACAGTTGATTCCTCTAGATCAGTTACTATGTCCATTCCGTGTAGCTGCAGTGGAAACAACAGAGCATCATCTACTCTAGTGCATTCATGCTTGGAAATTTTGGGCCAGGTTTCTTCAGTGGTGGGAGTTTTGTGGTGTTGTCCTCAGAATATAGATCATCTGCTATTCCAATGGAAAAAATCTGGCTAAAGGAAAGCATAGGAGTTACATTCAACATGGTTAAGATCTTGTGAAGAATAACCATGTATATTAATATTTAGATTAATTAGATGTAAGATTGCATGAAGATAACGACTATAGAACTTTTTGATTATATTATTTATGTATACTAGGCATATAAAATAAAGATAAATGGCTAAAAGTTAGTTTAACCAATTTACCTAAAAATGTTTTAGCCTTATAGAGAAAGCATGCATAAAAGAATGTATGTTATATAGGATGTTTTTAAAATAATGCCAAGTATGTTTTCTTAGAAAGAAATGCAGATTACATTCTTTAAAGTTTTATTATTCATCTCTTGGTACAAATAAATTGATTGCAATAACCCTTCCAATATTCTAGCAATACCATCTTATAGTTGCATTACTAAACAAAGTTCATAAACTAGAAAAACTGACACAAAAACCTCTCTACAGAATACTTGAGCTTAAGCTATAGAAGGATCAAAGGAATAAAGAACAGAAAAGCTGGGAAAAACAAAGAAGAGAAGGGTAACGAGTGATGGGGAACTGCAGGATAATGGGTAGCTGCAACCAAACCAAGAACTGCAGGAAGATGGGGAGTAATCTGAAGCCAGCCAACATTAATAAAGTCTTCAGAAACTTTAAATCTGACCATTAAAATCTACTGCAATTAATAGAGTGAATCTGGTCATTGATCGAATCTAGATATTCTATCTATATTCATGCATTTTAATTACTATATTATCTGGAGTTTTAATTGTAGCTTTAATGGTTTGTTGCTATATTTAGTTTGCTATAACCTCAGAAGAGAAGACTACAATTTGCTTAATTATTCAGTTCAGAATTCCTCTTAAGTTCTAGGTTTAACGATTGTCTTGTTGAATGATATCAACAATCTTCATCTTCGTGAACAAAATCACAATCCATCAGTGTTTTGTGCTGCGTCAAAGAGCTACTACTTAGTATGCATAACACCTCCCTTTCAACCATATATATGTATATATTTTTGGAACAAAAAATAAATTACCATAATTAATTTTAGTTGTTTTGCCTTAATTGTCCACTATAAAAGGAATAAGAAACTTGATAGTTTTTACCTTAAAAATCAGACCATATCTTCAAGCCCAAGCTTGAGTCAATTTACACATGTAGCTTAAGCTTAAAGCCCACTTCATTTAAGGTCTCTTTCTTTCTAAAAGTTTTATTGCCCTACGATTTTATTTTTAACTTTTAAACTTCTCACTATAAAAAAAAATGTGAATAGCAACATGAGAAATATGAACGAGATGAAGATACCAAAAAAAATTATAAATTATAAAAATTAATGAAATAAGACTCAAATAACCCAAACTATGCAAATACACTATTATTTTTTTACTTTTGCCTAAACTAAAAAAGAAAGAAAAATATTGATGCAAAACTATGCAAACTATGCAAGTTATGAATTATTTTTTTTTGTAATTTTTAGAAATAACCCAACAAATTATGTCTAAAATAATCCCAAAATTAAGATGTAACATTAAGATATCTCAAGAACCAGAAATTTTTAGATTTGAGTTGTCAATTTCAAAATTTGATGAAACCTTATTTTACCCTTTTGCGATTTCTTTGATCTTTATTTATTTTCTTTTATTATCTAAATGGTAATAAGTAGATCACTAATAATCTTTTTCTTTAAAAATAAAAAACATTTCCTGCAACTAGGTGTTAAATTATGACGATGAAAAAATAACGTGGAAGCAAAATAATAAAGGAATATAACCTGATTTTAGAGTCTTACTGTGATACTAACTAATATGAATCCTATGGATATAATGATTTAGAAATTCACAGTCAAATTGACTCTTCTCAAGAGAGTTAAATTATGACTTGTAATTAAGTTTGATATAATAGTAATTTGTATTGAGGTATCAAGACTATAGAAACCGAACCCCTAACCAATACCTATGAAGACACATGAACAAAAAATATAGAAGATGCCACGAAATTTGATTAATTATTTGATAAGTCAATGTAGTTTAATGTAGAATCAAAACAAAAGAATCTTATCACAATACACATAAGATATGTAGCAATAATGCATTATCCAACTTTTTTTAAAAAAAGATTATGTCTTACAAAAGTATTTATAATTAAAAAAAACTAAACCCTAGTTGACCTAATAGTCTACCATCAATCTAAATTATAATAAGGTCAAAAATATCTCAAATAAGACCAAAAAAAAAAATTCTAAAAAATAATGCTAAATTGCCGCATATTATGGATAAGAAGAAATAATTATTAAATGAAATCCTTGCTTAAAAAAAAATCCTTAGCCAAATAGGTTGTGGCGCCACCCTTTGGGATCCAAAACAAACAAGCAAATAATTATTCCTTAGCTTCCTATGTTTTCACATATAATAAAGAATCTAATCATAGTTTGGAATTCATAAAATACATGAAAACACATAACCTTATAGTTGTCGAATGCTCGCCTTATGGATAGCCCATAATGCCAAAATTAATTAAGCTTAGGAGTTAGATGCATCAAGCCTATCTTATACATAGATTAAGTTGATTATAGTCTAATAATTTCTTATTGAAGCTATAACCTCTTTGAAATTTACCTTGGTTCAAATACTTTGAATAAAACCATTAAATATTTCTTTGAATTTCTTTGCCCTTAATCTTGTAATTATCCTATAACAAAGCACAATTCTAGTAAAAAAAAAAAATTTGAGCTTCATCATGGCTTTAAATTTCATATTTCTTTCTCACAAGTCATTCCCTAACTCTTATTGTTCTTTTCTTTAATAATATTTTTGGGTCTTATTAGAAAACAGTATAGAAATACTACCTTCATTCGTAAGAACTAAGAACTTAATTTATTAAAAAGAATTGGAAACATATTAAAAAAAATTGGTTAATTAAGGTTGGCATATTTAAATTTATTTTATTTTGTTAAAGAGTTAGTATAAACTATTTTTAGAATCTCAATTAATATAAAAAAAATTTCTGTTGAGAAGATTCTTTTATATAGTATTAAAATCTTAATTAAGACCAAATGATTATAATTTAAATTTTATTATCTTTATTGTTTGAAATTAAAGTTAAAAATTAAACACAAAGGAGTAGCAAGATTGTATAATTTTGAAGTCCAAGTAGCTTAAAATTAAAGTTTTAAACATGAAAAATATTAATATAGAACCAGTAGTAAAACTTCAATCAATTTATAGCTTAAATTTTTTAGTTAAAATGATTTTTTGATGCATTTAGTGTAAAAGAAAAAACATGACATGGAAATAAGTAGGCTTCAGTGTATATATATATATATATATATTGGGCAAAAGCATGTTGGCACATGTGCCTCAGTTAAATCTTACGACATCGATAAAATACTTTGGCCAATGATAAAAAAAAAAAGAAATAACAAAGAATAAGTCTTTTTCCATTAATTAAATATTTTTCTAAGGGCACTTGTAATGAATAAATCTTATTCCCATAAATCAAATACTGCAAATTTATTCCATTGGCTCTCCAAGTCCTCGTAAAGACACTCTAAAAAGAGGGATAATTGAGTTCTCTTCGAGGCATAAAAGCTTTGTAACATGCAAATATTTTCTATCCACGTTTGAAGTCTTCAAACATTGATGAATCGGATCCAACACCCTGTAGAACTTCAATTTAACACCAGGAGAAGATATTAAAAATATCATCAAAGTGTTTATATAACAATCAATTAATTACTAAAAATAGTATATATAGAACAATATTAATATTGAGTTTCCTTAAATACATACATGCAGTAAAAACAATAAATTTAAATATTTTTCAGGAGTTTTAAGCATCTCGTTCGACAGATCTAGAGTTATTTAGGGTTTATGCGAAAATTACTTGAAGATCTAAACTTATTTTCGACTTTGAATATATACTTCAAAACTGGATTATCACAAATCACAAGTCGTTTAATTGTTTGATCTTTAACGATAATCCACACGAAACCTCTAGTCATAAATCTCCTAAATCTTTTTAGGAGAGAGAGATTATTATATGTTAAAGTGTTAGCTCTTTTCTTTTGAGTTTTAGGTATTTTAATATTGTACTCTACTCATCTTTTTTACCATCCATAAAAAATAAAAGGTATAACTTTCTATTTATAGGAAAATCTAAAAATCCTATAAATAACAAAATATTAATTTTTCCCTTAAATAATATCATATATATTATTTTAGGCTAATTTTAGAAATTTATTCATTCAAGTCACTACTTGATTTTTTTAGTTCTAGAATTGTAATTCTCTGTATAAATTACAATCTAGTTCTTAATTTCTAAAATTTATTTACAATCAAATCACACTTGATTAATCATTTCATTTTAATTTCTGACCAATGGTTCTTGTGTATGTGAACCATTAAGGTTTCTTAATAAGTTGATTAAATATAAATCACAATTCTAAATAAAATATGATTAAATAAATTAATCTATTATCAATTCAACAATTTATTAATTTATATTTGAAGATCAAGTGCAATGTCTAGTAATATATCATGATCCCCTAAATATTAGAAAAATTATAAATGATTTGACTTCACCTTTCAATGACTAGTCTTTTAGTGTAATTATTATATATTCATCAACAATGTTTTGATTTGAATACTATAGCATAAAGTATGTATGTTATGTCATGTCAAATCATGTTTGTTCTCAACATTATAGTCATTGATTATTTGAATAAAATTTGAAACTTTTTACAAATTTTATTCTACATTACACAAGGATTTATTTTTGTTTTTTAAGCCATGTCAAGATACATTCTAATAAGGAACTAAGCATTCACACTGGCATGAGAGAGAGACAGAGACCAAATGAAATTACCAACAAGAAGCAATTCATTTTTCTTTTTCTTTTTTTTTAATTATTAATGTGGATGTCCAGGTTAACTTATGTGCACCTCGACTAATCCCACGGACCCTGAAGTTAATGATCATATAAACCTTCAATAACCATTATATTAGTAATCACGAGGCTCGAACTTGAGATAATAAGAAAAACAAACTTTCTAATTTTAAATTCTTATGGTTGGCGTGGACAATGACTATCCCTTTTCTAAGAAAAATAATTGTCTTATCAAAGCGCGCACATGCACATTCGAGGGATTTGGCTGTCTTGCACGAGTCATGCGAGGGACCCTAGGCTTTTTGAACCTCAATTAGTGATCACATATGTCCCTATAGTCGAACCCCACCTAGACGGAGATATGAAAATAAAAATAAATATGGTGAGATTTGAGACATGTGAAAACGATCAGACGCCCTTAGAGAGGGAAAACTTAACAAAAATGATTTGTTCATGATAGCATGGTGGCCCGTGAGTGAGTGAGCCAAGCCGTAACAGCCTTATATCGTCACCCTCCTCATTGCATGACAAAATCCCAACTCCCACGTACGGACAAAACCCTGAAGAAAAATTCACCGGAAGTAGCCCACTCTCTTCCTCTCCTTTACATCACATCTCTTACATTGCCTCTCCCCTATATCGATCCACCTGAAGAAAATGGCAGAACAAGGGGACATCAAGGGAGGATTAGACCTTTTTGTAGCTATGAAAGAGGTTGTTTAATCATTGATTGTATTGCTCTTTATCAATGACAACTGATAAAAAAAGAAAAAGGCCTATATGTCAAAAGGAAGAGTCTCTCTCGCACAATTTGACTTCAGCTTATAAGTTTTTTGGGGATGAGAGTTCAAACCTCTTGATCAGTCCTTTTACTCCCTTTCAATAAATCACTAGAAAAAGCTGAGATGTCTATTTTCTTTGATTTTCTTGCAGAATTTTCCCAGGCACTCTCACCACTATTGGATCGTTTCCCGATGCCAAGGTACCCACTATCAGTCTGGTCTCTTTCTCTCCACTGATTTTCTGATTCCTATTGCTCTCTCCTTTTTGTTCACTCTTTCTCGACTTCATTTGTACACATCCTTTTTCTTTCACTCAATTCACTGAAACCCCACTACCGCACTGGCACCAAATCATCACTCCATCTTCAAATCCCACCATGAACATAAACCAAACTCAAAGGACCCGTCCCTGGCCTGGATTCCCTACATCAAGATCCTCAGGAAGCTTTGGAGATGCTAATTGCATGGAGCAGCTTTTAGTCCACTGTGCAAATGCAATTGAGAGTAACAATGCCACTTTATCCCAACAGATCCTATGGGTCCTAAACAACATTGCACCACCAGATGGAGATTCAAATCAACGCCTAACTTTTGCTTTCCTAAGAGCCCTTATCGCACGTGCATGCAAAAGTGGTACATGCAAACTTCTTGCTGCGATGGCAAATGCTCACTACAACCTAGCCTTACACACACATAAATTCTCTGTCATTGAGCTTGCTAGCTTTGTTGACGTAACCCCGTGGCATCGTTTCGGTTTCACGGCAGCAAATGCTGCAATTTTAGAAGCTGTTGAAGGGTATTTAGTTATTCACATTGTAGATTTAAGCTCGACACATTGCATGCAAATTCCAACTCTTATCGATGCTATTGCTAATCGGTTCGAGGTGCCCCCATTGATTAAGCTTACTGTTGCTGGTGTCACTGAGGATGTACCGCCTATGCTTGATCTTTCTTATGAAGAGTTGGGGTCAAAGCTGGTCAACTTTGCTTGGTCACGAAACGTAATAATGGAATTTAGAATCATTCCTTCAAGTTATGCTGATGGGTTCTCTTCCTTGATCGAGCAGCTTCGAGTGCAACATTTAGTGTATGCAGAAAGTGGTGAGGCACTAGTCATAAACTGTCATATGATGCTTCATTACATACCTGAAGAAACCCTTTCTGATTTTCCTGGTTCAAAATCAAATCCTTATTCTTACGAATCTTCATGTTCCTCTATGTCCTCTTTTAGGACAACGTTTCTCAAGTCTCTAAGGAGTTTAGACCCTACAATTGTTGTCTTAGTAGATGAAGATGCAGATTTAACATCAAACAGTTTGGAGAGTAGACTAAGGTCAGCTTTCAATTATCTATGGATACCTTTTGATGCAGTGGACACATTTCTTCCAAGGGGTAGTAAGCAAAGACAGTGGTATGAAGCTGATGTATGCTGGAAGATTATGAATTTAATAGCACATGAGGGTCTGCAAAGAGTGGAGCGACTTGAACCGAAAATCCAGTGGATTCAGCGGATGAGAAATGCAGACTTTCGAGGCATTTCATTCGCAGAAGATGCGATTTCTGAAGTTAAGACCATGCTTGATGAGCATGCAGCAGGATGGGGACTGAAGAAGGAAGATGATGATCTTGTACTCACCTGGAAAGGACATAATGTTGTATTTGCTAGTGCTTGGTTGCCTGTTTAAATCTCCTTCATATCGGTTCTATAAATAATTTGTTATCTGATGCTTTCTATAATCTTACTGGAGGTAGTCTCTAATTTAACTTTCTTAGCTATATCATGATCATATTGGGACCTGATTTAATTTCAATAATTGATTATTGGTTGATATATTCTGGTTATTGATATGTTATAATTCATTAGATGGCTTTGTAACATTTTTAACAATCTATAAAAAAAACTAAAATCTTAACTTAGGTTTTTAACCGGATAAGATAAGGACATTCTTACCGAGAATAACTTTTTTTAAAACTTAGACAAACACATACCGGCTAGAAAATACAACATCTTAGTTTATATTAGACAAACAAACAATGCATCTTATATTAGGTAAGGTGTGTTAGGGGTGATACGTCCTCCTTATACACAACCAGTCCCTTTATCCAGACTTTGAGACCGGTTAAGGTTTTTAGTGATCAAAATACTAAATGACGATTTCATTTTTTTTTTACTGATAAAAAACAAGAATTTCTTGTTCTTTCCCCCATCATTAGAGATATCCTGACCTAGGAGGATAACCATCACAACGCCGCACACATACGACAATGCTTCCTAGATCGAGGGGTTTTAAATGTATTAGGATAAATCATAAAATTATGATTTAAAAGGGTTTAGAAGTCATCACCTAATATTATGGTCACTAGAAAATTTAATGGTCTTTGAGAGTTTAGGTAAGGGGTCTGGTTATGCAATGGGGAGATATATCACCCTCATTGCACCCTAACTATGGTAAGCTGCATTGTTGATTGCTCAAAGTCATGTTTCAATTCATTAGTTAGTCTAAAGCTTAAGAAATTTTTTTAGTAAGGAAATCGTTATCTCATCATGTTAAAACTCAGCTATTCTAAAGCTCACAAAAAAGTTTATTTAAGGTTTTAAAAAAATCCTCATTAGTAAAGAGATTTTTATCTTATAAAGTTAAACCCTAATTATTCTAAAGTCCAAGAAATAATTCTGGTTTTTTATTTGAAATTTTGACTAAATCCTAAAGGATAATTGCAAACTTTTTATGATACCCATTAAGATTTTTTTGTATTTTTCAATGATAAAATGCAATATATATATATATGCTTGAAAAGTTTAGAATTTGGTAATATGCGAACAAAATAAAACATGTTTTGGTATTTTTAAGATGAGGAAAAATGTTTTATAATTTTTGGATTTTTTAAAAAAAAAAATTTTAGAGAAAAAATATTTTTAATATCAACTTAATATTGTACTTATAAGTTTATAACTTCAATATTAAATGAAATAGTTGGAAAAATATACGATAAACTCATAAATAATTCTTGAAATGTTTTAGAATTTTCAGAAATTATATAAGGATTTATTTGATAAAATCTCTAATAATTCAACAAACAAAACTGTAAAAAATTTGTTATCAATTGTTTGCCAAACCGTTCTTCTGGTAAAAAAAATTATATTTTTTAATAAAATTTTGACAAAAAAAAAAAAAACAATTTTAAGCCTTGAAGGGCTTAACCCAACCACATGGATGAGACAAATTCAAAATCCAAAAATTTATAAAACCCAAAACTCAAAACAGTCCATGAAGTTTTTGCAATTATCTTGTATTGAAGCCCAGCCCATTCAAAACCGGAAAAAAAAAAAAAAATCAACCATAGCATTCATATTTAAACCCAGATGCATGCATTTTCAAAACAAACGGAAACGGCACCATTTATAACCAACATATGTTAACTAAAGAGAACCTAGTCCATCAACACAACAAATAAAAATGCAAGCCCATCGTAACAATAAAAAGAGGGGGTTATACCTGTATTAAAGATGATGTTGAAGGCTCAAGGGTGCACTTTTAGATCTAGAGAAAACACTGCACGCTACTGCTGCTGGAATGAGTCACGGTGGTGGTGTAGAGGAGGTACTTGTTGCTTGAGGAGCTGGACTGCGATGCTGCTGGAGCTGAAGTCGTCGTTCACTACGCTGAGAAGAGATCAACAATAGCAGGTGCAGAGGATGATGTTGGACTATTGCTGATTTGCTGTTTCCATGAGATACCGTTATGGCTGCTGCTGGAAGGAGGATCTTCTATAGCTGTTCATGGTTGAAGATGAGAGATGCTAGAATGGTTGTGAGAGACGTTGCTCACGGTGACAGCTTGCTGAGAGGAAGCCTTCTGCCGCTTACTTTGGCAACTTGCTGGCGTGCTTGAGGTTACAGCTAGACTGAGAAGATGACCTAAACTTCTGAGAGAAGTTGTTGAGAAGATGCTCACGTCGCTAGCCTAGGAATGCAGAGGATCTATTGGAGTTTGTGTTTGTTGATGATGGCGTGACTTGTGTCGAAACCAGTGTTTCACGACATAAATTAATTATTCTAAGTTAAACAAATAAGAAAGTATAAAAGAAGTAAATAATCAATCCCATTAAAGAGATTCAGAGTTCGGGTCTTAATGCTAAATAACTGAAAGTTCGAGAGTTTTGAGGATATCTAGACTAAATTATGCTATGATAAATGAAATAAAATAATCAAACTAAATTAAATAAACTGAAATTTATCAAGAAAAAAACTTTGGTCTTAAATAAATATTTATTTACATAAATCAAAATTAATCATTTAAACGATATGTCAATTTATATTCTGAATATCTATTTATCATTAATATTAGTTAGTTAATTAATCTGCAGTGGAATTAACCCTAACTATTAAACAACTATAGTGTTCGCACTAATAATTTAATTTAATGGCAGTGTAACACTCCACCTCACAAACAAGATATTATCCGCTTGGAGCCTACTAGTCCACCCAAATCCAGAGCTTCCACCGAGGTCCCCCTCACGGTTTTATTCTTGGCAGCCACGCATGACCCCAAAACACGTCTTACTAGTCAAAGAGAGCATGCACTCATAAGACCCTAACTCTAGACGCTCACTTTCGATGTGGGATCTTACAGGCAGCTTTAAGAACTAGATAGGTTAATAAATTTATACAACATAATTGTCTACAATCTATGTTCGATTTAGTTGAATGTTTTCTCTAAAATTAACAACATAGATCTGTCATAATTATTAAACTTAGTCGTTTCACAAGTTTAAACACAACTCCGGTTTTGATAGCAAACTTATCAATAGATTGGTTAAAATGATAATTTAGAGTCCACGCTAACAATCAAACTAAACAATTATAGGAAATAATCATAGGAAAACATTCATACTTATCATATAAATTGAAAAGAAAAGATAAAATAGATTTTTTTAAATCTAAAAGTTTCTATATCCTTTCAACCAAGAAAAAATTTAGCCTAGCATGTCTATCAAAAAATTAAGGAAGAGAAAGGATGAAAATATAATTTCGGGTAGAGAAGAAAATGTTGAGAATTTTCTTCTTTTTTTTTTGTTGCCCCCATTCTCTTTCTTTCTCTTTCTCTTTTTTATTTTTATTTGATAGGAAACATAATCCTCACATCCCTCCAATCTGTTTGTATCATTCAAAAATAAAAATAGTCTTTTTCAAAGTAAACAATCTATATTTAAGTAGTACAATAATTATTTTTCTAAAAAGAAGAAAAATAGTCTTGCATAAAATCTTCAAGCTTTGATTTTGAACTTAAAGATGTTAAATTGCCCAAATAAAGACATTTTCCATACGAATAAATAATTTTAATATCGGTTTGGATGCTTTGGAAGTAAGTTGAACTTGTTTCTTCATAAAACCTGTCTATGGGTAGAATTTATGGGTTGTCTTAGAAAACTCATATCTTTCTCATATGAACTTTTTAGTTGCTGAAATTTAGGTAGGTTGATAGTTCTTTGCGTCGAAAATCCAAAAAAAAAATTGCATCAAATGGACTTCTCTAAATCAAGATATTTATGTTGGAATGGCCAAATGTCAAAACTCGCAAAATGTGAGACTTGTTTTTAAAGGCTGTGATTTTCATATTCTTTATTTTTTATTTTTCTTAACATATATGTATGGAAAGGTATGGATTATCTTCTAATGTCATTCGAATCACTTCATTTCGACTTCTACATCTTATGTTCTACATAAAATATCGATCATATATATATATAATTGATATGAACTATTTGATCTGAATTTTAATTTCAATTTTTTTTTTAATCTTACATGTAAAATTATCTTTAAAAAATAAAATAAAGATTATCAAAGCATTTTATATATAAAACATGATTAAAATACTAAATAAATATTATGATTATCATTGCTGTTGCATGGCTGAGGAGAGAGCTACTGATGAAGTAGGTCACGGTGGAACCAGTGATGTTGATGTAAAGGAGATGTTGTTGACGATTGCTGAAGAGATGTTGTTAGAGCTAGAAGTACCTGCGCTGGATCTAGAGGAGAGGTCACCGGTGCGTGCAGAATGGCTCCCGAGTGGCTATGCTGATGTAGTTGATAGTTGTGCACGGCGAAGGCAAAGGTGATGTCAGGTGCTGAGGAGAGACTGTTGCTGGGGGAACTTGGCTAACGGAGCTGCTATGACCGGTTGTTGGTTGGAGGAGATAAGGACACCGACTTTTGTGTTTATTTCTTTATCCTCCCTGTGTGGTGTGCTGGTCAGGAAGAATGAGATGGGTTTAGGGAAGGTTGAAGATGATGGGTGTATGGAAGATGGAATGGGTGAAGGTCACAGGTTGGTCTTTTTTGTTAGGAGATGGTGTTTTTTTGTGTGTGTGTGAGCTATTTCAACTCTAGCTAATTCTTTTCTTTTCTTTTTTTTGCTCATACGTCTCTAAAATTCCCCCTCCCCTTTTTGTTTGTGTTTGTTCACTAATTTATTTATAGGAAAAATAAATTTGTTATTTTTTTCTCAATTGTTTGGTCCCAAGAAACTAAAAACACTTTGATTCCTCTTGTTTTTTTTTTTTTTTTTTGATATTTTGGTTCCCTTATCCAAATATTTTTTATTTTGATATTTTTAAAAAAAGATAACATCAACGTCGACTTGATGAGAAAAATAAATAATAATTTTGAAACAGACGCATTGAAAGCTGGATGCATTGAAAACAATTTTTTGAATTTTAAATTTTTTTAAAAGACATTTAAAATACCAAAAAAGACACAAATAAATCAAAAAACATTTCTTTGGGTTTTTTGTTTTTTTACAATTTTTGGATTTAAAAAAAATATTAATAAAATGAGATTAAAAATCAGGTTATGATAACTTTTAAAGGCTTGATTATTAAATAATTTATGGTTTATAATAACTCAGCTATAAAGAATTTATCAAACTCTAAAAAGAAGAATTAGTCTTCAAATCATCTTTACACAAATTCTAAACAATCGTGCTAGATAGTATAAATTATTATTTTCACAATATTTATGTATTTTAGAAAGCTCAATAATACGAATCTTTATAATTATAATAATTTTATAATTTTTTTTTACAAAACAATTTTATTCTAGAGACGATTTGTTAATCAAACTCGGCTGAATATTAAAAATAAAAATAATAGATTTTATTAATAAAACAAATATATATTGCATAAATAATATTAATATGTGCAACCAACTAATTATACATGGATACATTTCCAGTTACAATATTTAAAAGTATCCCCTGGGCCCTAGGGATGTACACGGGAAGGCAAATCCCTCGAACGACACAAGAAAACATGCAGTATGGCAGCGATTGTTACATCAATTTGGTTTTTGTTGAAAACCGATGATTAAAAAAATTGTGTACTGTTTCTTTTGGAAAAGACATGCACCTCAAAGTTAGCTTAATTAAGCGAACGTGTTCTTATGGTTTCTTGTTTCACTCAACAAGAATAGCATCAAAAACTTTTAATTTTTAAATTATTAGGAGTTAGGAGGGAGCTTTTGGTCATATCCAATTACACCTCTTAACTTTTAATTTTTCTAATTTTGATCACTTAAACTACGAGTTGAAGGTAGTTCACAGCCTCTGTTAAGATTCCCTTAAGCTTACATACATGAAAATTGAGAGCGTGTAATAACACATTGTCCTGATTTGTAATTAGACGGAAAAAAAAATTAGAGGACCTATTTGGATTTGACAAAAACTTCAGGGGATGGTGAAAGTGCTAATAAACAGAAGAGATGTACTAATACACAAAAACTTCATAATTATCAATCTCTTTTTACGTGTATAATTCCATATTTTGTTTTTTATAATTGTATATTGATCACCTAAATGCCAACATGTCAGTTTTTTAATATTTTCAAATATTACGCAGGATATCAAAGTTAAAAAGTAAATAAATTTCTAACTCCCTTATTGCCTCTTAGTTTTTAGTTTTATAATACTAATATTGATGCAAGTATCTAAACCCCTACCCCGAAAATTGATAAGGTAATTTTTAACTGAAAAAATAAGAAATTAAGAGAAAAATGATTGTGATTTGGGATATTAAATAACCCCACTAAATTAACTTGAATTTCAGATAAGATAAAATAATGAATTAGTATGTGAAATGTCAACTCAATAATAAAGAGTATAAATTTTCCAATCGTGTGAAATAATTATTTAAAGAAAGATTTTTATAAATTGGGGTGAAAATAATTAGATGATGATGATAGAGTGGAATTATAAATAAGATAATATATGATTTTATGTGTGAAAAATGTTAATCTTCGGTATAAGTCTTGTGTATAATTGTGTTATTTTGATAAAAAGTTGTGAAAACTTTGATGAAAATTTTATTATAATTATGGATGGGAGTATTCAATGAATTAGTTTGAAAATATTGATGATTAAACTAAATAAAATAGTATATAAATTTAGTTGTTGATATAAAATTATCTATTATCTCTCAATCTCATTCTGACCGTTAAATTAGAATGAAAAATTTACTTATAGCTTAGGTTAAAGTGTCAGGTTAATAGAAGTTTAAAAATGCCTCACGAGAGTGTCGGTGGTTGAAAAAAATAAAAAAACACAAGTGAAAAATAGTGGCAGTTTTGTAATTATTACAAAAACTCCTTCTCTCTTTTTATTTAAATGACCGGCAACCATGGGAGATAGAGGGGAGCTTGATTTTCTTTCTTCTCTTCAAAAATTATTTTAGTTTTCTTTAAAGGATGGCATGGGAGAGTGTTGGGAGTGATTGTTAGTAAAAAAGAACAAATCAAAGAAGAGATTAGTGAGAAAAAACGAGATATAGAAGTAAGATTCTAGTTAGAGAAAGTTGGGATTTTTGAAAGAGGAAGAGCAAAAGTGGTGGGGGATGGGAAAGCACTCAATTGAGTTATCCTAGCTAAAGTAAAGGACTTTTCTCAACTCAATTCATGTCATTTGTTGTTTTATAAAGGAAGGGGAAGAAGCCCCCACTTTTTTAAAATTTGTTAGGGTTTGTAGAATTTGGAGGAAATTTTTATAATTCTGGGCATTTTTGTGTTGGGTGATATGAATTAATAAGCAAGAAACAAAAAAATTAAAAGAAATCAAAGGAAATTTTGGACTCCAAGCCTTAATGGTGACCGGCCATATGTGTACAAGTTATGAGATTTGGGAGACTTGTGTTATTTATGCAAACTCTTTTGTTGTTTGAATGGTGGAGGGTTAATTGATATATGTAGGGGGAGATAATAAAAGAAATTGAGTAAATTACTTGGTAATTGATACGGGGGGAGGATTTGAAGATTGAGAAAACTTGTTGAAATTTAGAGAAAAATATATGAGGAATGGATGTGTATGCGTAGGAAATTGGATGTCGAATAAGTTTTGGGTTTGATTACGCAAAGTTAAGTTATAACATGTGTAAGCATAGAAATTTTGTGTTGAAAAGTACTGGGTAGAGATATTATAATTGTATATATGATTGTTAATTTGGGTTGGGTGTGTATTGAATTTGGTTTAGAAAAATAAAAAGGAGTAGAATCTAATATGGAATACTTTGCAAAAGTTACAAAATAATTGTTTTGCATGACTAGGTGCTTGATTTTGTTAAAAAAAAAAATTGTTTGAATTGTGTGTGATTGTATGTTTAAGTGAAGAATTGATATGAGATATGGGTTAGGAAAAGATTTTGATAAGGCATGTGAGGAAAGGAATTCTTAGTTCTTTTAAAGTAGTTTTTTTTTAAAAAATAAAGTTTAGAAAATGAGAAATTCTTGATAAAATTCTTTAATTGACACAAATTAGGTGTTGATTAGAATTAAATGATGGGGAAAAATTAACAATAGAGAAACTGACATCTTAGGCCATCTATATAGGAAATCTTGAAAAATGGTATAATTGATTTTCAGGTTGTGGAATTATATGTTTATTTAATATGTTGATATGAATAATTGTGTTTTAGAAAATAATTTATATAGAAATATGAACTTTGTGATACTGAATGTTGACAGGCTAATGTAATGGTTTTAAAATTAGTGATTAAAGTAAATTATTTATGTAAATACATGTTGGTATGATGTAAAATGGGCTTGAAAAGAGTGAAAGTAAATATTAAGGACTTGGGTGTGGAAAGAAGTAATGGAACCAATTAGAATTTTAGACTAGAGGTGTTGAAAATTGTGGATTAAATGGGATGGATTTGGAGGAGAACCAAAACATGGAAATTTTACTTTTAAATGGTTAGACAACTATATATATATATATATATAAAGATTTGAGTAGGTAGTGTAGGGTTTCCTAGTTAATATCAAAGTTGAGGATTTTTTAATTGTATATGAAATTGATGAATTATATTTAGTGATGTGTTTGATATTAAAATAACAAGTTGAAAATAAATGGATTGAGAGAGTTATGAAAAAAATTATAAAATTTTGTTAAAAATTGATCAAATTGTTAATTTAGAGAATTTTGGGAAATTTAAGAAGTTAACTATGTAAATGGTCAAATCACATTGTCTTAAATAATTTGGATGCTTGAGGGTGGTTGTAAAAAAAATTCAAGTGGGTTATTAAAAATAAAATATTTGAATACACAGGAATAATTGAAACAAAAAATATATAAATATGCTATAAATGGGCAAAAAAAATATTTGAATACAAAAAATATAAAAAATTAAGGATGAATATTAGACAAATAAGCTCTGAATAAGTATGATGTAATAATGAAAAAATAAACCTCTAAATTAATTTGGATTATGAACACAGGGTGTTGTGATGATTGCATGGAAGTGATATGAGATGAATGTGTATGAGATAGAATCAATGATATAATGGTATGAATTAAATATAATCAAATAGGGTTTGAATTGCATGGATGCTATCGCCCCTGTCTCTCCTTCATCCCCTATATGTCCAGAAACTGTTTGGCCTATCCCCCCTTCTATACCTGATCCATTGGTGGTTCCATCATGTGATGGAGATGATCTGGCTTCCCCCCTAGTGTAGTACCGGTGGTAGCACAAGCCAGTGTTGCTGAGACTAGCCATCATGTTATTGTAGCTATGGCTGGAAAGACTGATATTGCTCCTTCATTGGATGTGTCTGCCAGGAATGGGGTCAGAACCCGTAATCAGAAGAATCGTGACCGTGGTGGAAGGGTTTCCCCTTCTCCTACACTCCCATGATAATTCACAGTTGGAACATCAGGGGACTCAACAATCCCCTGAAACAGCATGAGGTTGTACGCCTCATGCAGAAGCAAAGGATGGATGTGTGTGGCTTGCTTGAAACCAAACTGCTCCCCTTTCGAGTAGTTGCACTGCATAAATTTCGTCTCAAGCACTGGCAATATTTTACAAATGCTGATACGGCAGGTACTGCCAGAATAGTGGTGTTTTATAATCCTGCATCGGTTAAACTAAACTTGCTTGCCTCATCAGCACAGTCTCTTTACTTTTCTGTAACCAGCTTGATATCTCAGGTTAGCTTTATGCTTACTTTTGTGTATGGGTTTAATACCATTGCTGCTAGACGATCGCTGTGGGGGGAATTGAGGCAATATAGCTCTAACTCTCCATGAATGGTTCCTGGAGATTTTAATTCAGTGCTTTCATCAACAGACAAACACAACGGTGAGGATGTTTCTTTGTATGAAACCTCTGATTTTCATGCTTGTTGTTTTGATCTTGGTCTGCATGATGTAAACTTCACTGGTTGCCATTTTAGTTGGACTAATGGTTCTGTTTGGAGTAAGCTGGATCGAGTTATGATTAATCCATTGTGGTCTTCTCTAAATCATTCCACTCATGTTCATTTTAGTCCTCCTGGAGCATTTACAGATCACTCTCCAGCAGCAGTCCGTTTGGGTCCTCTTGTGCAGGATAGACGTTGCTTTAAATTCTTTGACATGTGGGCATCCCACGTTGAATTCATGTCCTTGGTCTCTTCTCATTAGCCCTCTCATGTATATGGCACTCCTATGTACATCTTATGTCGCCGTCTCAAACTACTAAAAGTGCATTTGAAGGAGCTCAATCGTCTACACTTCAGTCATATATCTGAACATGTAGCTCGGCTAGAATCTGACCTGGAGCAGCATCAGCATGCATTACACCGAGACATGGATAACCAGCTCTTGCATGCCCATGACAGCCTCCTTCGCTCCAAGTTGTCAACTTTAAAATTTACGGAGAAACAATTCTTTAGTCAGAAGACCAAATGCACTTCTCTTCAACACAGTGACAGGGGCTCAAAGTTCTTTCACGCCCTAATGGGCCACAACCATCAGAGGAATTTCATCTCTGCTATTACGTGCAGCCATGGTGGTCTTAGCAATTCTTTACAGCAGGTTGGCGATGAATTTGTTGCCTACTACCAGCAGCTCTTAGGCACATCCAAAGCCATCATTCCCATTGACAGTGCAGTAATAAGCTGTGGCCCATGTCTTCCTTCTAGTTCTTTTGATTTTCTCTTAGCCCCAGTGACTCAAGAGGACATACGCAAGGCAGTCTTCAGTATTAGCAATGACAAGGCCCCGGGGCCAGATGGATACTTTTCTTTCTTCTACAAGCAAGCATGGTCTGTGGTGGGTGGTGATTTTTGTTCAGCAGTGCAGGACTTCTTCCATTCGGGCAGTCTCCTAAAACAGGTCAATCACTCTATTATCTCCTTGGTCCCCAAGTCTGTGAATACCTCTTCTCCCTCAGACGTCAGACCTATATCTTGCTGCAATGTCATCTATAAGGTGATAGCCAAAATCTTAGCTGGTCGTCTAGCTCATGTGCTTAAGGAGATTGTCAGCCCCATGCAAAATGCCTTTCTAGGTGGCAGATTTATGAGTGACAATATCAATCTGGTGCAGGAGCTCCTTCATCAATATGGCAGGAAAAGATCATCCTCCCGCTGTTTGTTGAAGGTAGATTTTAAGAAAGCATTTGACTCTGTCTAGTGGGGATTTATAGAAAACCTTCTCTGCCACCTTGGTTTTCCAGCAAAGTTTGTTGGCCTTGTCATGCAATGTGTGTCTACTGCTTCCTTCTCTGTTGCAGTTAATGGTGACATCCATGGGTTCTTCCTGGGGAAAAGTGGCGTTAGACAGGGGGACCCCCTTTCCCCATACATATTCATTTGTTGTATGGAGTATTTCTCCAGAATGCTCAAGCTGGCCACCCAACAGGATGGATTTCGGTTTCATCCCAAATGTGAGCTGTAAGGAATTAGTCACCTTGCATTCGCAGATGACGTCCTGCTCCTTTCTCGTGGTGACCCTTCCTCAGTTCAATGCCTCCTCAACCAACTATCACTTTTTGGGCAGACTTCTGGGCTGGACATAAACCCGCAGAAATCATCCATTTTCTTTGGTGGGGTAGCCGGTGCCCAAAAACAAGTCATTCTCTCTATGTCGGGCTTCAAAGAAGGCAGCTTCCCTTTCACATATCTGGGGGTCCCTTTGAGTCCCCATAGACTGCTTGCCAGCCAGTTCTCGCCTCTTCTAATGGACTTGAAGTAGTCAGTTCAAGGTTGGATTGGAAAATATCTTACATATACGGGGCGTTTAGAACTCCTTCGGTCCGTCTTGTTTGGGAAAGTCCAGTTCTGGCTCAACATTTTTCCTATCCCTGACATTGTACTGAAGAATATTATCAGCATATGCAGAAACTTTTTATGGACCGGAGATGTTACTAGGAGCCACCCAGCTTTAGTTTCCTGGAAGACCATTTGTATGCCTAAAACTGAAGGTGGCCTTGGCTTATTTGATCTCAAAGCTCACAACCAAAGCTTCATTGGTAAACAGCTCTGGAATATCCACCTCAAAACAGATTCGGTATGGATTTGCTGGATTCACCATTATTATTTGAGGGATAGCAATGTGTGGCTTGTTCAAGCACATCCATCTTCATCTCCATTATGGAAAGCCATCATCTCTGTCAGGGATATCATTTCTCAAAGTTGTGGGGACTCAGATGAGAGCATTTCATTGATGTGCCGGTGGTCCTCTGCTGCTGGCCCATTCCTTAGCCATGCATACAACTTCTTTCGGCCGGTTGGTCCAGTCGTCTCCTGGCATCGGGTGGTTTGGGAAACGTGGTCCCTTCCCAAATACAACTTCATTTTCTGGTTGGCTATCATGGGCAAACTTCGAACACGGGACCGATTGTCGTTCATCCTTCTTGACCTGGCTTGTGTTTTCTGCAGGCATGGCATGGAATCTCATAGTCATCTGTTTTTTGCTTGCGTCTGGTCGGGTGGGTTGTGGGCTAAGATCAAATCTTGGTTGCGAATTGGCAGGAGAATGTCTACTTTGAACAGTGCAATTTGTGGATTGTCTGCTCAACATTGTAACATGGAGTTAAGGATGCGTAGAGTTGCCCTGGCTATCACAATATATCTTCTCTGGGAGGAAAGAAACAGGAGGATCTTTGAGGGGAAAACTAGGGAAGTTGATACTGTGTTCAGACGGTTTCAAATCATGTTCTACACTATTTATTATTTTCATGAGACAGACCCCCTCAACTTACAGCTTGGTTGATCATCTTTGCATGGGCGCCTTGGAGTTGGTTCTTCTCGTGTTTGCATGGGGTTTTACCATGCATGGTCTCCTTTACGGGGTGCAGCCCGCTGGTGGGGCTGAAATTACAACTGGTTCCTATAATGCATCTCTGTGTAGTTCTCCTCTGCTTTGGGTTCTTCGGTGCAGCTCTCCTTCAATTGGCTGTCATGCTCTCTTCAAGGTTGATTGGCTGTGTCTCAACCAGTCACTTTCCTCTTTTTTGCTCCTTGTCAGTTTCGATTTTTGGGTGTGCATGGGGAAGGCTTTTTTTTGCATGTCTTTCTCCTATATTAATTGTTGGGCCTGCCACTGTTGATTGGTGCTCACTCTATTGCTGGTTTGTGGTTGCATGGCACATGCATATCTTCATCTTTTGAGGGCTACGTGATCCTTTGAGAATTGCTTTATTTGTGTTCTTTTTATGTCACTTCCTTTATGGCTGGTTCTGTTGGTCTTCCCGGTCCTGTTGGTTTGTTGTATGCTCTTGCTTTATTCGGCTATCCTTGGCACCTACAACCGTGGGGTTCCTCAAATAATCGATCGCTTGTTTCTTTTCTTTGTATGTCTCCTTTGTGCTAGTTGAGAGCATGTTCCCCTAGCTTGTTGGTTTGTTGTTTATGTGGCTTGCTAGTTTCCTTTTTTGTTTTTCAGTTTTCCACTGATTTCTGTTTCTGGTTCTTATGGGATATTTATTCCCTATTTGAGCTATTGTATATATTTTGTACTTTGTTGGTTTCCAGCTTGTATTGCAAGCTTGCCTTGCTCTTTTTGATCTAATATACTTCTTACATTTGATAAAAAAAAAAAATAGGGTTTGAATTGAATATATTTGTGATATGAAACCTTTGTTTAAATATGTTTAAGGAAATTA
Organism: Populus alba; assembly: GCF_005239225.2. Taxonomy (NCBI): domain Eukaryota; kingdom Viridiplantae; phylum Streptophyta; class Magnoliopsida; order Malpighiales; family Salicaceae; genus Populus; species Populus alba. Next base: position 12,407,022 of record NC_133288.1, read on the forward strand.
ATGATGGTATGAGTTAAATGTATTATGAACAAGAGTTACTACAATGCAATTATGATAGTTTAATGCATATGATGATGAATAAAGAGTTCATTGAAGCCGTATGAAAGAGTATAAAATTAAAAATTGTCATAAATTTGATGTATTTACATAGAGATTGAAGGATAATGACTTTGCTTGTATAATTACCAAATGATAGTAACTAAAATAGTGAAAATGTTTATTAAGATTTCATGATTTTACATGTCTTACAGTTATGATAGGGCTTTTCAAATCGTTCTATAAAGCTACCTCGTCTTTTATATTAGTTAGGTCATGGTATTGTCCGATGAATGAATATTATGTAAATATGTTATTTGTATGAAATTTTAAAAGGGTTGTAATCTCAATAGTATGTAAAATGAAATAGTGTATTATAGAACTTATAAATAAAAATTATTGAGTGATGAGCTTGTGACTATTCTTATGTTGTAAAGGAAAGAAAAATTACTCTTAAATTTCATGAACATGACGACTAATAAAATATTAATTGCATAAAAAATTTAGGGCGTTACAGCAAACCACCCCTTAATGTGGAGTATTTTGATTAGTTATTGAAAGGATAGCAGTCAAAAACTGATTTTTTTATCAACAATAATTTAGTCCTTTATTTTAAAAAAAAAAATTCCAAATGAGATCTCTAACCTCCACCTCCTCCTCCTCCTTCTTGTTTTTTTTTTTTTTTTTTTGCAACACCCCCGTCCATGTCACCGTCCAATTTATTAAGTTTGACCACATATACACCCTTTTGTAACAATACACGTGGATTAAAACCTAAAATTAAAAATCTGAAAACTTAATCAAACTTAACATGTTGGATGAAGGATGGCATTGTAGATATATATAAAAAAGGCCTAATCAGATTAAAAAAAGAAGATTAGGGACTAAGTTTCCCTTGATATAAAGTTCAAATCATTCTTTGACCAATTAGACTTGTATAAAAATATCATGTTAGCTGAAAAACAAAAAAATAAAAGATCATGTTAAATCTTACCTCAAAGAAAAGGGAGAATGCTGAAGAATCGTGTTCGTTGGCAAGAGATTCTTGAACAAGATTTAATCCAAATTCCCATGATTGGAGAAATCCAATAAAAGAATTCGGGAGGAAACACCAAAGTAGCAGCCAACAAGATTTGTCAATGGCATTGAGATCTGGTGTGAAGGTGCCATAAAAATACTTTATACAGCACTCCTCCTTGATCATTCTCCTGTAAAGGAAATAAATTTTGACTTTGCCTTTGTTTCTGCTTTGGGAGTCTCCCTCTCAATGGATGGTTTTTTTTTTTTTTTTAATTATTATTATTTTTAAAAGGGGGGACCAGACGACACCCACAACAAGCACCCAGCCACTCCCATGGCTCAGCCTTTTACAGCAAGCCCGATGGACCCACCTCCCCATACGGCTGTACCTTCCCTGGTCGGCAAGGCGTGCTTAAGTGTCACTCTCTAGCCTTTCTCTCTCAAGGCTGGTTCACCTTTCTTTCTTCTAAATTCTTGCGGTGCATTGTTTTTGGAATAAGTTTATATAAGGCCTAGATTTGCATGTGAGTGTGATTATGATTCTTGATAAGCACGAGCAGACAGATGGGATTTTATTTTTTTGGTTTTCTTGCAGTATAATTTGTCTTATCATGACATATATAGACATAAATCTCTGTCTGCCTTTCTCGTTATAATTTGTAGTATTTAGATCCATTTTTATGGTCACAACATAACTATGACATGCAGTTCCAGCTCATTCACTCCCACTAAAATATATATATATATATATAGTTTAATTTGAGGTTTTTGTATGTACGTTTAACATATACAGTTTTTTGTTAGATGGGATAATGATTATACATATACTAAATAGTGTTTTCATGTAGAAATTATATAATTGTAAATTTTGCTAATTTTCAAGTTTTTTTATTTTTTTTTTTATTTTCTCTCTCTTTATACTTAGTATTTTTATTATTTTCACTTATATTTTTCTTATCTTCCTTTTTTTTTTTTTCCTTAATTTTTCCTATTTTTTTCTTTATACTTTCTTTAAGGAGTTAAAAAGCGAGTCTTAGAGATTCATAATGATAATCATATAGAGAACTTAATTATGAGAGGGTGAACAAATAATAAGAGTTTAAATAGTAAAGGTAGATATATATAAAAATAGAAGTCTAGTAATATTAAATGCTTTGAATGTCATTGAATTTGACACTTTAGGATTCTCTTATTATCTCTCACCCATGGAGTAGACCTAAACTACCAAATCAAGGAATAATGTGGGTTCTTTTACATGATTGATTATATATATATATTCTCAATTGGTTTAAGAGTTTAGGGCTATTTCCAATATGGTAATACACTAGATTGGCGGCCTGTGTGATGCAGGCTAAACCAAAATGAAAATTTAACCTAAAAATAGGAGACGATTATGTTTTTAAAGAAACAAGAAAAATTCAATAACTATGTTAAATCTTGATTAATTTAATAATACGATAAAAAAAAAGTAACAACAACAACAAAATGAAAAAATATTGCCATGAGCAAAGTTGGACTAACATGTGAACCTCGTGATCATACATGAGACATGTTCAGATTATATATCTATCGATGTGAGGTCATAAGGTCGGGATAATTCAATAACAAAAGAAATTGATGATAAATAAAAATGAAACTGGAAAAATTAAGACATAAATATAGATCAAGATATTTAATATTGCAGCACAAATCATTTACCCGGTTGTGTTTAATGAATTTGTTTATTAAAATCAATTTATAACATAAATCCACAAACACATAAAATTTATTGAATAAAATAAAGAGAAAAAAAACTATGTAAGACTGCACTTATTAAAAATATTATAAAAAATAAAACATTTTTAATTTTTAAAAATAAATTTAATCTATATAAATATAAAAAATAAAAATGAATCATACTAACCTCCTCATAACTTAAATACACCCAATATAATTAAAAAATTAATGTCATTTAAAAAAAAATGCTAAATAAGCCAAAAAAATCATAGAGAAAATGTATTAATTAAAACATAAACTTAAGAATTATGTTAAAAGACATAAAAAAAAAGGTATTAGTTAGAAAATCAATTTTTTTTTAAAAGGAAAGAATGAGGTCAAACGTTGTTGGGCCTAGTAAGCCAAGCCAAGCCAAACGCCTAGCCTATCAAGAAATAGCTCTCATGCAGACTTGCAAGGCAGGTCCAAGCATGCAGGCCTTTTATTTTTATTTTTAAGTTAATGAGACAAATGACATGTCATCCGCTCCAATTTAATTGGGAAAAAAAAGAGACGAGGTGTCGTCTGGATTCCTAGATTTTCAACCCAGTTTTACCTATCTATTTTTTTTTTGCAAAAGAAATTGGGGTGGATGACGTCTTCTAGTCTATTAACTTAAAAATAAAAATAAAAGGCCTACGCGCTTGGGTCTGACCTTGCAAGTTTGGGTTCCCATTTTCACCCTAAATGCGTTGTCTGGTTAAATATAGTTTGTGTTTTTTCACTCGAAAATCTATTTTGAACCTATTTTTACCCAAAACTCCTAGAAAACACCCTAGAAATCTTATTAAATCAATTCATGACCTCAAAAAACATAAAAAAAAAAAAAAAAAAACCTCAAAACTTGAAACCAAAATCTTCTCGAGCTTATAATTGAGTTTTAGGCACTTTGAAGGTTAGAAAACACCTAATTCAAACTCCTCTTATTATATGAAACCATTTGACACAAAAATCAACCGTTTTAGTGGCAGAATCGTTGCCAATGACTTTCTCTTTCTTCACTGGAATCCAATTAGTCCTTCTCTCTCCTCTCATCGATAAAAGAACTAGAAAATGAGAAAAATGAAGTTTGGTATCAAGATTGATTTTTTTTTTAAAATTAAAAGACCAATCACCTAGAAGCCAAAAATATAGGGGGTAAAAATGAACTTTTAAGATAAATTTCAAAGTCGCTATTTATTTCACTCGTTTTTTTTACTTCAGTTCTTTGTCTTAATTAATTCAACCCTTCCTCCCCAAAAAATATGCAATTGAGTGTTAATTTGAGTTTAAAAAGACTAAATCATGCAAAATAAAAGTTTAATGATCAAATTAAAAAATTTAAAAAAATCACCTATTCAATTCAGAATTATCCATGAAACAATGAAAAGTATTTATGCTACAGTAAAAGAGATCATAATATCAAGGTACATGGAAAAACAGTGCTGTGGAAGGACCCTTCTGTGAATGATGAAATGGACACCTTACATACCCTCCATGTCCTCGTTGTCCTGTATGGTAATTCAATGAATTCAGCAGTATTGGTTTTGCTGGAATTGGATTTATGATTCTGTGGCCAGTCCCTTTTTATCTTTTGGACCGTGATCGAGAGGTACTCACTTAACGTACAGTCGAGATCTGTTTGTCGGCTGGACAAGAGATGTCACCTTAAGCTCCCTCGTATCAATGAGCATTAGTATAAAAAACATGGCGCCAGGTAATTGAGACAACTATTACTGGTAATAAAGAATTCTTGGTTGCATGTGACCATCTCAGCAGCCTAAGCTGTTGATTTTGTTGATTGTTTGGAGTAATGCGAAGCCCTTGTGATCCTCGACAGCTTTATTATAAAAATATAGATATATAACAGTTTCAAGTACTCCTCTATCCAATTTTATATAGCTGCATTGCTGGACATGTCTGAGGCATCTCCGTCACAAAACTTGAATCGCATTGGCTAACGCACTGGGATTTGTTTGGCATGCCTCAAACCACAAATGCGACGAATAATTTGGTTTGTGTGTGTGGGAGAGAGGGGGGGGGGGAGAGAGTCTTTAACTCTTCTCAAGTTATATTTATTCCTATCTTCTGCAGTATTTACTGATGGAGAATGTGAAGGCCAAGTCTTTCTCTTTCAAGGTTCGGGGGTGAAAGGTTTTTGGGGGATAAAGAACTTCTGGCCTTTTCCTAGAACGTGTTCTTTTTCCTGTTTTGCTTCTTATTCTTCTTAAAAACACAAGCTTTGATCGTCTTCTCAACTCTTGAAAACTCCACTTACAGGTCAGAAGATCATAAATCTTTAACCTTTCATGGCCATCTTTTTTTCTTTTTGCATGAATTATATGGTAGAGAATATTGAAAGGGACGGAGGTAGTAAAATTGTTAACATTTTCATTTCAATCATATTCCTGATGATGCAGTTCTGCTTAATTTGTAAGCTTTTGATCTCAAACTAAGAAAAGTTTACTTCTTTTCCGTCTCTATTCTGACTAGCAATAAGCTATATATACATATATGTCACTATCTACTCCTAAGACTATTCGCAAAGAATGCCATATCTCGTTTCGTCCTCATTCACTCATAAATTTGAAGGGGGGGGGGGGGGGAACTGATTTTGTATATAGATATTGCCAGTTTTATGATCTATGGAGTTTAATCTTGGATACATGGAGAAATTGTTTAATTACACTCAGAAATGGTTAATTGTCATTGCTAACGACATTGCGATTAATCTTGACTTTGTCTAGGATAACACGGAGTAATAGTTTAATATCCCTACGAATGGTTTATCCATTGTTTTACTGCATATTTCTTGTTCCAAGAGGGACTTCATTTCCATAATCTAAACATACATGCATACGCTTCTCTCGTTTTGAAAATGATTTCAGCTCAACTCATTTATTAATGAAAACTCAATTCAAATTCGTTGGATTAGTTATATGGATCTACCTTCTCCATTCAGTCTTGTTGTGAGATAAATTTTCTGTATGTTGTTGTGGTCAAATTCATAGTAGGAGCCACTCCTAAAGCAACAGTAGTATCGTCCATGGTGGTAGATTTTTGTATACGGAAATTATGATTGTGGCCCAGGAGGAGTGAATGGAGGAAAACACAAGCCAGCAAACAGACAAACTATACAACAAGTAGCTGACGTTATAACGATGAATTTATATTTAGTACTATTTGAAAGCAATAATGCCGGCTTCTATCTTACATCACTTCTTGATTGTTAAGCAATCTATTATCAATCAAGGAGCTTTAGCTTTAAATTGTTTCTTTTTATCCTCTTTTTGTAGATTCAAGCAGGAACTGCATGACCAAACTGAAAATGTGATTTAAACGCATTTCTGCTTGCAAGTTCTTGGAAAGTAGGCATTGCAGATTCAACCATATAAATATAATATCTTGAGGAGACAATTGAGCCAAGTCTAACACAAGCTAAAATCATGGGGAAATTTCTCAAGCCCTGCGACAAGGAATACATGAGAATGGCCATGTTAAAACACGAAGAAACATTCAAAGAGCAGGTGCTTTTTCTCCTCATGAATATGTCTTCTACTTAATTATATTTTCTTTCCTTGTAAGAGATTCCAAGTTTGTGAATAATGTTGCAGATATGTGAACTTCATCGTCTGTATCGAATCCAAAAGATAATGATGAGAAACACTGAAAGCAGCAGGCCAGATGAGCGCAGTCGAGAGTTATGGAGCTACAAGAATGGCTTTAGTTTTAATCAGCCTAATCATGCTCGCGATCTGCAGCAGAAGTCCATGGGGAGACTTGACTTAGTGTGGCCTTCCGAAGATTGTGTTGCAGAATCAAATGCAGATAGAGTATTAGAGCTAATAGAAGAGAGTGAGATTCAGCTAACATTGGGACCTTCGAGTTATAATGACAGAAGGAAGAAACCTGAAACACCACTAACTTCAGATTCAGGAACATGCCTCTCTTCGTCTTCCACGGGTTCCAGCCATATAAACAGGACAAGTTCCTTGAAACATCAAAAGACAAGCACCAAAAGAGAAGAATGCTGCGAATTGGGGATTTTCCAAGTTCCTGGCATGACCTTGGGGTACCAAAATGAAAGTAAAAAGGGTATTGGGGTTGAAGAACAACTGAGACAGGAGAGACAAAAACAACCCCCTTGGCTTTGCCAGGTTTTGAGTCTGAACATGGCTTGAAAAGTGTCTTTTAAGTCGATTTTAGACTGATTCTTATCGACTAATTCTGTCAATTATGTTTGTATTTATCTTTATGCACAGTTCCTACAATGCTGAGTGTCTTGTGTAAAGATGACGTTCTTCCCCTGTGGCTTTCAAAACCCATTGCAAGTTACCATCTAAAGATTGACCAGATATTTTCTTCTTTCAGTAAACAGATATAATTTTCTGTACCAGTCCAAATATATTATCTTGCAATTAGGCTTCATTCCAAGGCCTAAGTATCTCTATTGGTTGACGGATTTTACAAAACCCCAATATACCATTGAATCTGTTTGTAGTATGCTTGAAATTAATACTTGCTATCACTAGATATATCAAAATTTGTAGCTATATAGCACTTGAGGTCTTGGCCCAGCGGTTGAAGGGACTTGTTCCCTTCCTCTGCATCTTGGGTTTAAACCTTACCGTGCATGCCTGTCATCCCTGCGGTGCCTTACATGTTCATTGGGTTTGCAGGATGTTCAGTGAGCCGTGGGATTAGTCGTGGTGCGCACAAGCTGTCCCAGACACCCACGTAAATAAATAAATAAAAAATTTGTAGCTATATATCCATATATAACATATTTAATGTTAACAAATTCACTAGATCAAAATTTTTAGACTATGATGAATTGCAAACAATAATAAAATTTATATGTTCTTGAAAATCTAATTTCTTCTTTTTCTATTAGAGATGTTGATGAAGAAGTTGGGCGGAATATCAACATTATTATATATATATATATTATATATATATATATATATATATATATATATATACTTCAAAGAAAAATGAGGGATTAAAATAAAATTGAGTTATTTAGGGATTTTTGTTTTTGCACTTTAGCTCATTTTTCTCTCTATTTTGATTTTTTGATTTTTTTTAAATAACATCAATCGTTTGTTCTATACAAAAAATAATTAAGAAATATAAAATGGATGTGTTAGTGTTAGAATCATATTTTTTTGAATTTGTTTTTTTTTGAAATGACATCAAAAAGAGAAAAATAATTGAAAATTATAAAATGGGTGTAAGAATGATTGAAATGCGTCAAAAAAAAAATTAATTAATTTTTGGAACATATTTTGGAATTGGGGGTTAAATTTTGGGTTATGACATAAGTATACTTGATTGCCTTTTTCGCACCATTTTCTGCAGTGTTTCAAAAGGGTTAAAGTTGTGTATTTTTGGGTTGAGTAAATAATACACATGCATATAAGGGAAGTAATTTTGTTTTTCGGCATTCATTGGAGGCATGGAAAAGAGAAATAAGAGGTCAAAGTCCAATCAAAACTAAGAAGGATAAAGAAAGAAAACAAACATGCACAAAAAGCTATTTGAAGAAGAAGACCCTATATAAAATTCATTTATAAAAAAACAATCCCCAGTTTTCCACTTCTTCTAATTTCGTCTTTGGTTTTTTCAATTATTTTACTTTTAGTCAAGTTCGGCCCCTTTTCTTGTAATTATTTCAATTTCATTCCTCATTATATTAAAAAAGATCATTGCATTTGTTTTGTTTGTTACAACTTGGTATTTGGCTTTAAAATTTTCAGTTATTTAGCTAATTTCAACAATTTTATCTTGATTTGTTCTCAATTTCACCCCTAATTATATTATAAATGTCCCCTCAGCTCCTTCACCTTTTCTCATTCAATACTTGGCTTTTCAATAAGCCAATTTCAACCATTTTCTCTTTTTTTCTCTTCACTATTTCATCCTTATTGCACTTTTTACAATTCCCCTTCATATATATTGTAAACACCAGTTTGAAAATTTAAACCTATGAACTTAAAAAAAAAAAAAAAAGGATAAGTAATATAGATGAAATTTAATTAAGATGTGAAATTGCAATATACATAGCGAGGATACGCTAATGAATGATAATGAAAAACAACATGTAAATAAAATTCTCGCGATTTAAAATATAACTAGACTAAATTATAAAGAAATGAGAGAGGGGTGATTTTGTCAATATAAGAAAAATAATAACCCTTCTCCTTTTTGCACTAAAGCTGACAACAAAATAGGAAAATAGGGAGGAGAGTCTTCATTTTCTCCTTTCATCTTTTCTTGTTCTACCGAACAAAGGGGGCTAACATGGATTAGGCAAGTTCTAGCTTAGGTTAGGTAGTGTTTGGAAAAACGGTTGAAACTATGTTTCTAAAAAATTCAAAAGTTTTTTGTTTTTGTTAAAATTTAATGCGGTTTGTACTTTTTGGATCGTTTTGATGTGCTGATGTAAAAAAAAAATTTAAAAAAATAAAAAAACATCATTAGTATGCATTTCGACACAAAATGTTATTTGAAAAACAACCGCTACCACACTGTCAAACACGCTTTTAACAAACTAGGAGGACCCTAGAGAGAGAAGAAGTTGTTACCAGTAACATTAGAGAGGGAAATAATGATTTTTGGTTGGTGAGAAGAATATTTTTAGGATAAAAAGTTCAAGGAACAAGGAAAGCTTGATTAATTGGTCGTCGTAAAGTGTTTTACTTACTTTAAATTCATTTATATTGTGAAATTTCTAATAATGGTTGAAAACCTCAAATTTATGTAAGTTAGGGTTTATGTTGAATTTTAGTTGGTAGAGGAAATTTTCAAGGGGGGAGCTTATTACATTGGGTAAAATGATGTTAATGTTTTGATTTAGTTGTTGGGAAAATAAAATAAATATACATGCATATAAGTAAATTATAGTATGAAAAAGAAATGAAATGTTGATGATGAGTATGGAAGAAAAAGGAAATAATAAATATATAATTTTAAAAGAATGCTTAATACATAGAACGGCTTGATGGGCAAAATGGTAATTGACTTGTTGAAACGTTGGTGTTGATAAGAGGTTTGTTATACTCTCAGGAGCACGCATCTTAGAAGCTCCAAGTAAGGGATTTCCAAATTAATAAAAGACTATTGTTTATACATAAATTGTTAGTTTCAAAACAGTGAAAGTAGATATCAAAAGATTTAATTTGACTTTGAGACGGGATAATGAAATTCCAAGATTTAAATTGCCTTTGAGGTGGGGTAATAGAATTTCAGGATTAATTAAGATAAGGCATAGTTTTTGGATTGCCATAATAAACTGAGAAATATATTATTGCTATAAAATCGGATTAAGATCGAGTAAGTATGATTACTTCAGGTAATATTTTTTAAAAAATATAACTATCTACGATTTAAGGATGATAAGAAGGAGGCTACGACCTTATTTACATAATTTTTACATAATTCTTTCCATATAGAGAAACGATCTCTTCAAATGGAATGTTTTTTACGGTTCAATTTAGTGTAATTGTTATTTAATTTAAATGTCATTAACTCACTAAATTAACCAATAAGTTATTAATCTAATGAGGTGTACTACTCTACTTTGATATTTGTCAATTTTATATTTCCAGCTCATAAATGACGCGGTGGTACATAGCGTATAGAGTACTAGGCACTGCCTGGCACATGAAAAAAACATGAGCAAACCCAAAACCCAGCAGTAGCATCGCTCTGATTACCAAACCTTCGCATCACAACCACTGTCTCCAACGGCGAAGAAAGCAATACCGATTAGATCATCGAGATCTTGAATCGGCGGCGATCCATGTCGAAAGCGCGAGTTTATACCGATGTGAATGTTCTGCGTCCTAAGGAGTATTGGGATTACGAGTCGCTAGCTGTTCAGTGGGGGTAATTAAGTTTTAATCAAACCCTAATCGGTTTCTGAATCTCTCCTTTTAGTTGTTTTTCATTAATCTGTTTTTTTTTTTTTTTTTTTTGTGAGTTGGGGGACTCATGGGCTTGAGAATTTAAGATATTCATAGTGCTTGGGACATGAAGAGAATTTATCGGAGTTGTACTGAGCTAAGCAAATTTCTTTTTCTTTTTAGGTTTTGGGCATAGTAAATAATCAATTATTATTATTTGGTTAAATTGATTGCAATATTATGTTCCTTTTTTTATTATTGTTTTTGTTTTTATCTATTTTGGTGGATCTACTAGCCGCGAGAGAGAGGACTCTAAGATATATGTGATGTACTAGAAATGTTGCTAACAGACTAGAACGGTATCCAAATTGCTTGGTTGTCCATGTGGATGAGAGCCATTTCTTTTGGTTTGGATAATGCTATGCTTTCAAAAGCTATAGCATCCTAGGTACTGCAAGTATGGTTTTCATTGTGTTATTGTTTTCTGGTCATAAAGTTGCTGTCCAAGAATTGGATATATGGTGAAATGAGGAAGATTTTCCTCCTGTAAATGACAAAAGCGTAAAATCTCATTCAGTTAAGGGGAAGTGATTTTTATTAAGATTGTTCTTCTTTGTGAAGTTGGTTTGCTGTATATTCACTAAAAATGGATGCTTCTTTTTTATTTCAAGTATTTCTGAGATTCTAAGCAGGCTTATATTTGGTAATCACTGAGGACTGGCTTATGTGAAATGATATTATTGATACTAAGTTTCACTGGTTGATGCAGAATTTAAATCTGTAAATGAACGGGGACTCTTAAAGAATGCAAAATGTAGCAATTTTAAAAGCTAAAATAGATTTCGCTGAATACTTTCGTACCATTTAGCTCCTTCTCTGGTTATTCTATATTAAATTTTTGGCTTCCCATCTTTTTACCTGTCTCTAGCCATCTCTTGCAGCTTAGGCTTGATGTTTCAGTGTTCTGTAGTAAAATGCCAGATTAGTGGTATCAAGCTTTGTGTTATATATTAGCCGGCAGATCGGTTCATTCCTCCTTTTCTTATTTGTATCCTCTAGTGGTAGCTATGTTGTGTTTTCTTTCCTTTATATTTTAACTTTTCTAGATCTTTCCAGTGATCAAGATGATTATGAGGTTGTTCGGAAAGTTGGAAGGGGAAAGTACAGTGAGGTTTTTGAGGGCATAAATGTCAATAGCAATGAGCGGTGCATTATCAAGATCCTCAAACCTGTTAAGAAAAAGAAGGTGATTGTTAATATCTCTATATCTAACATTTCAGTGCTTTCTTTTTAAAAAAATAAATAAATGTTTTTCCCTTAAACTTAGCTAGAAATTTGTTTGAGGCATAGTGATTACCATTCTATGATCCTTTTGCAGATTAAAAGGGAAATAAAAATACTTCAGAACCTTTGTGGTGGCCCGAATGTAGTAAAGCTTCTTGACATTGTCAGAGATCAGCACTCAAAAACTCCTAGCCTCATATTTGAATATGTGAACAGTACAGACTTCAAAGTTTTGTACCCCACCTTGACTGATTATGACATACGCTACTACATATATGAGCTTCTCAAGGTATCTTATGCATGAGAATTTTCTCTTCCCCTCTTTCTTTAACCTTTATGTTGATGGGTCAGAAATTTCTGGTTTTGGGGAAGAATTTGTTATGGATGGAATTATGTTGCAAGTCATTGAAGAGTATACAATATGTTTGCTTTTATTCAAGTGCATGCATTGATATGATCTCTCATCTATTGACCTTTCCTATGGCTCATTAGTGTCACTGCTTGTAGGTCATCATCTCAGATCAAAGTATATCCTTCTTGTGTATGTGGGCCTGCTCCCTGTTGAAAAAGGGAAAATGTTTTTTTATTATGAAGCAAATGTGGTATGGTAATGACATCAAGGTTTCTGCTCAAATAAATATATCTTGAAAATGCAGGCGTTAGATTACTGCCACTCACAGGGAATAATGCATAGAGATGTTAAGCCTCACAATGTTATGATAGACCATGAGTTGCGAAAACTTCGCTTGATAGACTGGGGTCTTGCTGAATTTTATCATCCTGGAAAAGAGTATAATGTCCGGGTTGCTTCAAGGTAATGGTTGAAAGCATTATAGATCATCTTAATGACATTCTGCTTCTTTATCTTTTTGTTCAAGTTATTTACATTTAGCCCTTGAATATAGGATAAATTGTAGTGGACACCCCTCCTGCCCTTTATTGATGTGCTAAAATATTAAAAACATGCTAATAAAGCAATTTAACATTTTTTGTCCATAACTCAAAATTAGATCTTATGGACTATTCCACTCAGTGGTTGGTTATGCAATGTTCTGTCTAGCCTATACCTTTAATCAGTTGAGTATCTGAAAACTGAGTGGTTCTCATAATGATGCATTTTTTGTATCAAATTTATCTAAATTGCATTCAAACTCAAGCTGAGTGAGCTTCTGATAATGCATGTTTCCATGACCCGCATAGCAGATTGCATGAGTCAACCATCAAAATATTCCTTTTCTTTTTTCTATGTTTAGATTTGAGGTCAATTCCTTAATTTCCAAGGAGGTGGTGGTTCTTAACATACTGTAATTTTTGTTCCTGGACTTCAAGAATGGAACAGTTTTCTGAAAGGTCCAAGCAAAAGCAATATCACTTTGACCATTACCTTTTTTATTATAGCTTTGAATGGTGATAATGTTAAGGCTTCATCTTTGAATTAAAGAATAAAATATTTTCCTTGTTTCTCAGATATTTTAAGGGGCCTGAACTTCTTGTTGATTTACAAGACTATGACTATTCTTTAGACATGTGGAGCCTTGGTTGCATGTTTGCCGGAATGGTGAGAATCTCGCATGTGGAGTCTTCATGTGACTCTTTCTTCTTTATGAGATCTATCATGTGTGATTTGCTAATCCTTCATCATCTTTTGATTTGCTGATTGTTCCTATTCTTGATGCAGATATTTAGGAAGGAGCCATTCTTTTATGGCCATGACAACCATGATCAGCTTGTCAAAGTTGCCAAGGTAGTGCTGATTCAGATGTTCAGTAAAGTTTTGCGCATGTTATTTAAGCAATAGTTTTATGAAGATTATGAAGAAATGATTTTTCTTAACTAAACTGTTACCACTTGCCCAATGTCTGATTTTGAGCTGATTTCAGGTACTAGGGACTGATGAGCTAAATGCATATCTGAACAAATATCATTTAGAGCTTGATCCTCAACTAGATGCGCTCGTTGGGAGGTTTGTGAATCATGATTTTCTTTTCCATTTTACAAATTAGTTTTCCATTATTAATCAAATGTTTGATTACGCAATAATGTGACTTTCTTTTCAAATATTATGGCCATCTATAATTTGTTACTCAATTTGAATTAAGGTGTCATATTTTGTACTGCTGCAGGCACAGTAGGAAGCCCTGGTCAAGATTTATTAATCCAGATAATCAGCACCTTGTGTCTCCAGAGGTTAGTCATCTTACATAATTTGTCAAGTCAATTTAAGTTTATTCCACCTTTCATTATTAACCTGAAACTATTGATGATTCTTTTGAGGTGCTAATATGCAGGCCCTTGATTTTCTTGATAAGCTTCTTCGGTATGATCATCAAGATAGGCTAACTGCTAGAGAAGCAATGGTAATTCCATTTTTGGCTTGTCAGCTAGATTATTATTATTTCTTTTTCTTTTTCTTTTTGGAAGTGTGTTGTTCAATAACTGGGCGGGGACATCTTCCATCCAGTTTTTCCCTCAAGCATGTTGAATTTACCTGCAATGGGAAGGGGAGGGTGTGCACAAAATGCTTGTGTTAGAAATGTCACTCCAGGCATCTAGACACTAGTTTTTATAATCTGTACAGCATTGTTTTCTGCTTCCACTTTGGATGCGCATTAATATTTCAATATTGGCTTGAGAAAAGCTCAAACTTGCTATAGTTTTGCAAGTTGCATTCCATGGGGCTTGCTTTGTGTGTGTGTCAGAGAGTGATAGATCAAACTGGCAATAGGTTTAGTTAACATTCTTTTTGTTCCTTAAACTTAGTTTTTTAGTCTTACTTCCATGGCTAAAATGTGAGTAATGATCCAACTGGTTGGAATTCTCTGGTTTGGCGTTGTAGTTTCGGTAACTGGCAAGGGGACAGTGTAAGCTTTTGAACCTGCTAGCACATACTTGGCTGTAGCCATTTTTGGTTAATATCTGGCTGATACAAAACCTTCCGATTTTTGGATATGCTAACGTGCATCTAATTTTTTCCCCTGATGTTTTCTATAAAGGCACACCCATACTTCTCTCAAGTGAGAGCTGCAGAAAGTAGCAGGATGCGGACACAGTAACAGATTACTATGCTAGTATTCACATAGATTCTGTCAGTGGACTGGAGATCCACCCATATATTTCTCTCAAGTGAGGGCCACAGAATATAGCAGGATGCTGACACAGTAGCAGGTTGCGATGCTGATGTTTGTGTGGAGCGTGTCAGGCCGTTGCATTTGGGACAGTGTATGGTGCTTATGATTATTTGCCCTATCAACATTGTGACTGCTCTCTGTTATTTGCAGGCAGTTAAGAATTGTTTGGGAGAATATAATCGCATCATATTCACTTTGGGTTTTGTTTTTTGCCTCTCTTTTTTTTCCAAGTATTTACCTGCTTTGATTTTCACATTCCACCATCTGACATGAATCCCTGTCAATAACCAATGTTTGCGAGGACTGACTGGTGGAGGCACGATTGGCACTTGTATGACCGCCTCCAGGAGGCCAATTTGCATGCAATTTTTTTCACCGTGCCGGGATTCCCTTTCTGAACAGCCTGTTGCATAATCAAACAATATTTTAATTCGAGACTGGATCAAACCATGTCTCCGGATAACGTTGCCTGGTGTCATCGGCAATTTCACCATTGACTTGCTTGTGTAGCAGGCATATAAACTTAAAAAGAAATGAGCATAAAGATTTTTCTGTTTGTATTTTTGTTTTGAAAAAAATTAATTTTTTTTATTTTTTTTCTTTAAATTAATATATTTTTAATGTTTTTAAATTTTTTTAACATGCTGATATTAAAAATAATTTTAAAAAATTTTTTAAAAAAAAATTTTAATATTTTTTTTTAATAAAAAGCATTTTGAAAAGCAATTGTTATTTCACTTTCCAAATAGTTTAGAGTATGTTTGACAGTGTGGTAGTGGTTGTTTTTCAAATAACTTTTCATGTTGAGATGTATGTTAATAATATTTTTTTATTTTTTAAAAATTATTTTTAACATCAACATCAAAACGATTTAAAATAAACAAACCATATTAAATTTTAGTAAAAAAAAAATTAAACTTTTTGGGAGCGCGATGTAAACAGTTTCTTAATAACAAATGAGTGTTACTGAATGTTTTATAGCCTGTTTTCATGCCTAACATGTTAGACTTGTAAAACATGTTAGACTTGTGAAACTTTGAACTTGAAGCTTAACTTGTGAAGCTTGACTCAATTATATTTGAATAATCTAGTTCAAATGTGGATGGGTTTTTAATTGACTTAATTCTATTGATACTTGATCCAGGATTAACTTGTTTTTGTAGATATCTAAGAGCTGAATATATCTATTAAACTAAGTTCAACTAACCTAAAAAAATAAATTTGTGTTTTTTTAATTATGGATCATGGTTATCATTTGAGAATTTAAAATATTACATTTAGGTTGTATGTGTTTCAAGTTTAGTTTGTATTTGTGTTATTTGAATGATGTTTATCAATTCAAACTTTTAATGTAAACCCTAATATAAACATCAACGGAAGGTAATAAGACCATGTTGAGTAATAGAGCCTCGAGATGAAGAGAAATGAATAAATAATAATAATAATAATAATAATAATAATAATAATAAATATGAGGTGTAATGGAAATGATGATCTCCAAGGATAAATTTAAAGGTGTTGTTGAAGTTAAAATGAGGGTTATGAATTTTTAGTTTAAAATTTGTAACATTGGTGAAAACTAGTAACGAGTTTTGATGGAGAAAAGTATAATGAAAGTTTAAAATAAATATGTTTTAAGAAAGAGAAGATTCCAAGAAATTAGTTTATAAGGAATAAAAGTTAATGAAGAATTGTATGAAAAAGTGTTAGTGTAAGTTTCAATTAAAAATTGGTAATGTTACTATGAAACGGTAATAAATTCAAAAAAAAAAAATAATGAAAAGAAAAGGTTAATATATTTTAAAATGAGGAAAATGGTATTGAAGAGATAATGTGATAATTGAGAATGAACTTGGTAAAAAGATTGCGCGAAAAAGTGGATATGATGAAGTAAAATACATGGAAATTATCTAAAAGTATTAAGAGGGGTAGAATTGTAAAAAAAAAAAAGGGGCAAAAATATGTTTGTTCTTGAATCTTCCACCAAAATTGACAAAAAATCCATTATTTTGAAAAGTCTTGAGGAGATTTATCTAGTTTTCAAAAAAACAATATCATGTTAAGAGAGGTTTTAAAGGGGATAAAACAAAGGAAAAAAGATGGATTCAAGTGAGGAAAAGTGTAAACTCAAGAGAGAGAACAAAAGCTTTGGAAGAAAATGGCTATGAGAACATGTTCAAATCCATCTTCAAAACACTTGGGTAAGTGTTTTTTCTCTTAATTCTTTTGCTTATGATGAGTATTTAAAGAATTGAAAATTTAACTATGTTGAAATATGTGGGTAGGGTTTAGAAAGTTTGAGAAGAAGGAATTGTTGATTGAAATCATGTTATATGACCTTTATAATGTTGTTGATGCATAAAAATAAATTGAGAAATGATGAAAATGCTTGGAGGTGAGAGACCTTATTTGGCTCAAACTTTTTGTTTAAAAGTAGTTTTATTAATGCTTGGAAACATAATGAAAAATGAAGAAAATTCCAAGGGATGAAAATCCCTGCTGAAACTGTTGCCAATAAAAAAGATGGAAGTTGTTATTATTAAATGAGATTGTGTTAAGCATTCTCATTGAATTGTTGAAAGGCACGAATAGATGAGTTTGAGCTAGGAATTAAAAAACTCTCTATATCTTTGGAGAGATGATTAAACATTATAAGGGTTGAAAGTAATTTGTACATAATGATGAGTTTAAGTTAATAATATAGGTAGAAATGAGAATCAAGGTAAAACAACTCGTAAAGGGGTAAGGAAAAAAAGGGTGAATGAAGACTTTATGTGTTATAGGGAAAGAAATGTCTATTAAGGTAGGGCATGAAGGAATATGATTAATATGCATATAGATTCCTTATATACTATAGGAGATATGGTAATAGAAATCTTCTAGTTATGATTATAAGGCATGCTGATTTTGATTATTATTGAGCTTTTAATTGGAATGGAGTCAACTACTTGGCTAGTATTTGAGTAAAATTGTATTGTATTTAGTGTACTTGATATATATATATATATATATATATATATATATATATATATATATATATATAAGTGTGTTTTCAATAAATGTTATTAGAATGTAAGTAAATATGATATTGAAAACTATATATTTATATAATTGACCTTTAATGTAAACCATATGTTATAGTTTAGAATGTTTTATGAATATTACTATGTAATGACAAAGTGGCTGATTGGTTGAGAAGGCTAAGGCCTAATGTCTAGATGTTGTTGGAATGAATGTTAATTCATTTGAGTTGAGTTATGCAAGTGTTTTTAGATGAAAAGAGAAGAACTGTTTAAGAACTCAAATAAAGAAGATTATGCTGAAGTTTCGATAGGAATTATAATACATAAATTATGATTGTATGATTTGTGTAGTGTGATTTAGCTATGTAAATAAAATATATCTTGTTTTTGGGTTTAAAGAATCTTTTGATATTGTAAAATTTCAAAGTGTTACATCTAAGTTTTTAAATTGTTATTTGTTTTTTATTAATTAAAAACTCTGTTGAGATTGAGGTTAGAAGTTGTAATTAAATTAAGACATGTTTAAATTTAAGTACCTACTTTTATGCCACAAAACAAACTTGGAAATAGAGCTCGTCACGGCCACTCTTTCCAAACATGGATCGGCTATTTCCTACAAATTATTTTACATTTCAAGGGAATACAGTACAGCCTCAACTCCTTGAAGTTATATGATGCCAAAGAGAAGAAAGCATGACATGACATCAAAGCCACAAGGTTCTTTTGGAAAAGTAAGTTGGAACCATCGATTCCCATTCCACCCCTCCACGTCTAAAAACTCAAAACTCGAAAAAACCTGTTTCCTTCCTGTAAGGGGGGAGTAGAGAGAGCAGAGCAAAGACTCACCTGCTTTAATGCAATGCTAATCGAGCGATGATTGCGAATAAATTGGACGCAAAGAATATGTGATATTTAAAAGCTTTGCAAACATTGGTTCTGAGAGCATTGTATAGGCTAGAGCATGTGTTAAGATCCACAGCAACAGTGGCAGATTGCTAGCATAACATGTGTTTAAGCAAGCTAGAAACAGGGTCAGTAGGAGAAGGAGGGGGTGGAAGACAGCTGACAAAGAAGCTGCAGCTGAGGAGACAAACAGAGCTTCTTCAACATTGCAAAATTTCAGGCAGCCATCCGACATTTCGAAAGCTCTAAGGCACTGCTGGACAGCTACTGGCTGGCCCTATAGTGCAGTGATCATATAAGTTTCATCGATCTAGGAAAAATAGAAAAGTAAGAAACAGAGCTGCCAAAGCTGCCGACTGCAAGAGACAGCAAGTAAAATTAAATTGCATGGAAAGAGGCCTAAGCAAAACAGTAAGATGTGTAAGAAAAAGAGGGGAGATGAAAAAAGAAGAAAAAGAAAAGGAAAAAGAAATGAATAAACAAACAGAAACAGGGCAACAGAATCTGCTAACCAAACAATGCTTGTTACATCGCGAATCTGCTTGACCAAACCAGCTTGAAAGTGAAAGTGTGTAACTTTAATGAAGGGAAAAGCTAGGATAACCTTTAAACAACAAATATTTGAATTCATAGAAGATGCAAATAGTTAAGAGTAAATAAAAAGACGTTATGACATATCACTAAATTTGTTTTTAAAAACCTCACTACATTGAGAAGTATATAGCTCATGGAATGAATAACCCTCTTGCAAAGTTTGTTCGACATAATAATGGAAGTTCTGACAGCAACAAAGAAGATCATACGTACATGATAGGGTTTGACATTTGATGCGAAACAGTAACAAAGAACAAACGTAAAAGAAAAAGGATCATTAGCTCAAAATGCAGCAATGGATCTGTCAGCAAAATGAGGATAGCAGAGATATAGAAGGCCTTCATAAGCCATCTCACAAAACGAGGGGTTCAAAATGGATCCTCGACAAATGTTAATGCAAGGAACCTGCAAAGAGAAATTTTCCCATGTTATTAGGAATGCAAGAGGAAAAAAAACTAACTTTGAATGGGAACCAAGCATTCGAATTGAAAGGATGAACACTTGAAAAGCAAATTAAAGCTGGTTATACTATTGGGCATCCAAAGCAGCAAGTGAAAAGATTTGATAAGGTGGTTTGTGAACAAAATTTAGAGTAAAGGGCAACAAAATTTCAAAGAAGAATTAAAACTAAAATGCACAGTGCTAACTAGATGGAAGCATACCAACAATCATGCGCTTCCATTATTTCTCTTAAATAGTTACTTATATATCAATCAAGATCGATATTTATTTGATGTACATGAAATTATTTTTAAATTTCAAGGTTTCAAGCTATTTTTATAAATTAATATTAAATATTTCTTTTATATAATTGGTAAACCTATCAAAAAAAATTTAAAAAAAATCTATACTATCTTGTGTTTATTTTTTATAAAATAAATAGAAATATTAAGAATCGAACTCGTGATTGCTTAGTTATTAAAGCTCTAATACCATGTTAAAAAATCATCTTAACCCAATAGCTTAAGCTGTTAGGTGAAGTTTCATGATATAATTTATATTATTCTCTAATATCAAGTATAGACAATTTACTATTTTCAACTTTCATGAAAAGTTCATATATATTTGATGTATGATGTGACCTACTAGATCTATGAAGATCTTGTGTTTGAGCTTTAGGCTAAATATCTAATGTTATCTATTTATAAATTCTTTGAATATTTTAAATGATTACGACTTATATTTTATTAAATACGCATAATCATATCTAGAATAATTATTAGTAAATGTGATAAAATATTTATATTCACCTATTACATGAATAGTCAATTGGTCCACACACATATATATTAGACCTAATAATTCATTTCATAGGTTTACTATGATTCATAATTAAAAAAAAATAAAAATATCTATCTTTATATAATTTAATGAATCTTGTTTCATTGATGCTATTGCTATGTAGCTTATAATATCTTAAATAGAATTAATTAGCTATTATTTTTATTGTTCATATTGAATATGATCCTTTCTAAATTAAATATGTATAAATTATTTGTATAAATGCTAAATCTATAATAATATCACCATCATTATTATAAAAGTATAAAATAAAAATTATAAAAGAATTCATTCAAACCTAAGAAATGAATAATATAATTCTAGAAACTACTAGAATAAAATAATAATTAAAAATTTCTAGTTGTATTAAAAAGAAGGTGATATACAGAGAATTAAATTTGACAAGGGTGGTATTAGTGAGCTAAATCGAGAAAACACATATAGTTGGAGGAGTGATACAAGGCTTTGAAAAAAGAACAGAAAATGGAGGCAGAGAATGCGATTCCGTTGGCGGCTCACTAAAACAACGAAGATAAAAGGAGCACAATTTTTTTTATTACAACGACCTGTGCCTCAACGATTTTGATTTGATGGCCATAAGGCCTTTGCTACAGAAAAAAATCACAACAATCTTGAACCACCACCAGAAGGAGGACAGAACCCTCTTTTCTTCTCTTTCATTGATTTCCAATAATAATCCTCTTCTCTTTTCTTCTTCTCAATCATCCATTTCTACTTGCTTCCGTCAATTGGCCTTTTCAAGCACTGCTTTTTCTCGCCAACACCAAAGACAAAGACAACAAGAACAACCACCACCAGAACATCAGATACTGCACCGTTTTCCTCATCGATTTAGGTCCTCGGTGCCTCTTCCGGACACGCTGGCGCAGAAAATTGGCAAATCGTTTCGCCGACCTGGTGCCCCTTCCAAGGCTAGGGTTTATGCTGATGCCAATGTGATACGTCCTAAAGACTATTGGGACTATGAGTCTCTCACCGTTCAATGGGGGTATATTCGTCTTTTTCCCCTGCCCTATCATTACTCTCTTCGATTTTTTATTTTTTCTTCCTTCTTTTGTTTCGATTGATTGATTGTTGAACTTAAATATTTAGTTTTTATTATAGACAATAACGTGTTGTGAAGATTTGTTGAACCGAGACAGTTAAAATTGGTGATTGCCGCGTTGAGTTGATTGTTTCTATAGTGGTTATAATTTTTTTTTTTTTGGGTTTAATGGTGTGCAGGGAGCAGGATGATTATATGGTGGTAAAGAAGGTTGGGAGAGGGAAATACAGTGAGGTTTTCGAGGGGATGCATTGCACGGATAATGAGAAATGCATAATTAAGATTCTCAAACCAGTGAAGAAAAAGAAAGTGAGTTATAATAGATAGCATTGTTAATCGATCCTTTTCTTTTGTTAGTGGACTTGCTCTGTTGATTGATTCTTTTCTTCTTTAATTCTTAATCTTAGCTGTTTTTAGTGCTGTTAACTATTATTATTTAGCCTATACACATGAGTATTGGGCATTTTTTATTTATTTTATATATGAAATAAATATTTAATTTTGTCTGACCATTAGATTGGATTTATTTTGCTACTAGCAACTGCATGCGCATGTGCATATAAGGGAATTTCCATTCTTGAAAGATATCTATGCTTCTAGAATAATCTTGTTTCTCTCCTATGTATTGTTTATTTAGAAGTTATGGTGTGAAGGTCTTTCTATAATTTTATTTATTTATTTTATTTTGTGGATGTTTTCTACAATTATCTTTTATGATATTGTTGAGTTGTTTTTATCATTCATCAGCCAAAAAAGTATGGCTTTATTGCCATTTACCATCATTCTTACTCAGAGATGTTGTGACTCAGTATGTCTAGTGGATAATGTTTAATCATGTTACTTTAATCTAGATACTTCTTACACTTTCTCGATTTTCATCCCTTATTAGCTAATTGCTTTGCACTTTCTCAATTTTCATACCTTATTAGCAAGCCTCTTTGTAGCTTCATGGTGCCCTTGGATTATGACCCAAAGCAACCTTGAGATGTTTTTAGAGCGATAGCTTATGCCAGTAGCTTCATGGTGCCCCTGGATTATGACCCAAAGTGAAGTTTTCTTTGTGCATGTCATTTAGTAGACTCTATATCCATCCCTTTTCTTTTTTTATTCTTGCTAATTCCTGGCTTGTGGACCCAGCCTGTGCTTTTTAGGTTGACTTTGTTTTCTCCTACATGATGCAGATTAAAAGAGAGATTAAAATACTGCAGAATCTCTGTGGAGGACCGAATATTGTGAAGTTGCTTGATATTGTTAGAGATCAACAATCAAAGACTCCGAGTCTCATTTTTGAGCATGTGAAAAATACTGATTTTAAAGTGCTTTATCCGACACTTTCAGACTTTGATACTAGGTATTACATCTACGAGCTTCTGAAGGTAAGCACATCATTTACTTTTCTCTCCATTTTACAAGATCAGCATTAACAGCATACAAGGACATTGACACGCGCAGTTAAAAAGACAGAAAAGACATCTACAGTGACCTACTTAATGCTTTTTGCCCCCAATTTGTTTTAGTGTTGGAAGGTTGGAGTTTCTATATATTGTGTACATAGATTAGATAGCATTGCCAGGTAGGAAGTTAACTGTTGTCAATTGTATTGCTCTTGTTCTCTCCCCAATGCAATGGTGAAAGTGATTTTTGTTGGATGCTTCAGCAATGCAGTTCATCTTCTCTCTTTATTGTAATTCATTTTGATGGTGTTGAAAATATTATGCTATCGTAAATATTGTTTGAACAAAATCAATGTTGCTTCAGCAATGCAGTTCATCTTCTCTCATTATTGTAATTGATTTTGATGGTGTTGAAAATATTATGCTATCGAAAATATTGTTTGAACAAAATCAATATTGCATTTAGTTGTCATTCTATTGACATCTTCTGCTACTATGACAAATGCTGAGGCTGTGGATGATGTATCAAAAATAGTTTTTTTTTTTTAGTTTGGTTTTGGAAAATACCGGCCTAATTTTCAGATATAATTGATTGATTCATATTTGTAATAAAAATTATCTGAAATTGAAATTCTGTTGTTTAATGTTAGCATTGTGGAACATAAATTGTTTTGTTTAATGTTCAAGTACTATGTATACTTTTTGCAGGCTTTAGATTATTGCCACTCACAAGGTATCATGCATCGAGATGTGAAGCCTCATAATGTCATGATTGATCATGAGCAGAGGAAACTTCGTCTGATAGATTGGGGCCTTGCAGAATTTTATCACCCTGGGAAAGAATACAATGTTCGTGTTGCTTCAAGGTTTGTTTCCTATTCATTAGCTTTTAACAATTTCTGTTCCCAGGTATCGTTTTCTCTATTTGTCTTCAATATCGCATGTTGTTCTTTTGCTTCCCCAAGCTGTTTTAGTGAATTAATGTTCCCCGGTTTTGTTTGGGGTGAAGGCTTCGCTGTTGTTATTGCTGAAACGCTCCTTGGTTTTTCTCCTTTCAATCTGCCATGTACTTGGTAACCTCTAAAAATTTATTTATGACAAATGTACCAAGGCATGGTCCTAGCTACATATGTTCTATTACGACAGCTTGCTTATTGATGTAGAACCTAGTATGTCTTAAATTGCAGTCTTAATCATGGTTGTGATCATGGCTTCTGCTGTTGTAATCTAATGGTCATGGTGACAGAAGCCCCAAATCTTGAGCGACTTTCAGCATATTTTATGTAATGAACATGTTTGTTTAATAATCTTACTAAATAAACACAGTAGTAATCATATGACTAAGATAAATGCTACATGATATGAGTTTATGGCACTATATTAAAACTTGATGTTGTGTTTAATCATGCTCCTATGCTTCCTTGTGGTTATTGCTGGTTCTTAGATGATATATGAACTCATCTGTTTCTGAGTTGATTAAGCCCTCTTTAGATTTCGTCATTTTTCTTGATGGTGAACTGATATGGTAACTTTTTTTTTTTTTTTCCTGTTTTTCTATTTCTGATCTGCAGATACTTTAAAGGTCCAGAACTTCTTGTTGATCTGCAAGACTATGACTATTCTTTGGACTTGTGGAGCCTTGGTTGCATGTTTGCTGGAATGGTGAGTGTCCTCCCAAAATTCCACTTTCCTTGTCTTTCATGTTCCATGCCGTGCTTTCCAAGAACACATGTCCTTACCAGAATTGTGGGGCTGCCCAGAAGGAACTTGCTTCTCCGTGAACTTGCATGACTGGCCTGCTATTGCCCATTGTCCATGTATTAGTTTCTATGATAGTATTCTTCATAGAAAAATGGACCTTGGTCTGCTGGCATATTCTTGCTTGGATGGCAGATAGGTTACTATGAAGTTTGAGATGATGTCAAGATATACGTGGTATAATCTCTTTATTGATATTGTATTGTGCAGATATTCCGTAAGGAGCCATTCTTCTATGGGCATGATAATTATGATCAGCTGGTCAAAATAGCTAAGGTATGTGGAATAATTGGATAAAAGATTTGAGTAAAAAGCAACAGGCACACATATCTGATTCTGTAAATCATCTCGTCTAGATGACTATATATAAGCAAGTCATATTGGTCTTTGGGTATCTTTTGGTCCATGTGAATTTTTGTATTGTCCAGTTTGGTTTGGAAAGTTCATGTTGTGTACTGTCAGTCAAATTTCACCCCAGCCCTGTCATCTATCTGGACAGTAAGGACAACGTTACAGCAATTTGACAACCCATGGGGATCGAGAGTTGTAAAATTCTAAGGATGAAAGTTGCAAATTTGGAGAGCAATGGGGCACATACTTCATCCTGTGAGTGTGCATGTGCATGCATGCCTGCATGAGTGCTTGCCTTCTAAGGAATGTACGTCATTCTTGGAGAAGCCCCCCCCCCCCCCCCAACATGCTTGGCCTTGCCTGACAACTGATATGGCATAATTGCCATCTTACATCAAGTCCTCTGTATCTGTGAAATCTAGCTGTAATATGCCTATTAAGAGTGGAACAGGTGATGGAAATGTAATTATTCTTTCCCTTCCGCCCAGGTGCTTGGAACAGATGAGCTGAATGCATATTTGAATAAGTATCGCATAGAGTTAGATCCGCATCTTGCTGCCCTTGTTGGGAGGTTGGTCAAATGTGCTGATAACTCTATCAATTAATGATGTTTACTGATCCAGTTCTCCTGATTGAGAATTTTTATTTTATTTTAAAGGCATAGCCGCAAACCATGGTCCAGGTTTACTAATGTGGACAATCAACATTTGGCAGTTCCTGAGGTAGAATTTAATTTGCAAATGTAAAAGTATCATTTATTGTTAAATATAATTTTAAATTTTTTTTTATCTTGTTTTTTTTCCTCTTCAAAGGCTGTTGACTTCCTTGACAAGTTGTTGCGATATGATCACCTGGAAAGGCCAACCGCAAAAGAAGCTATGGTAAGCCTCTACTACTTATCCTTGACAAACACCCTTGAGTGGTGGTTTTTGCCTTGTCCTTTTGCTGTCGACTTCCCAGATTAGTGACCCCATGATTGAGTGGTGTATATTATTGAAGATTGTGTTGGTTTTTGTTTTTTTTCCTCCATAAACTCGTATCTTTGCCTTGTAAGTTATGACAGACCTTCATACCACATACCATGCAGGCTCATCCATACTTCTATCCAATTAGAAATGCAGAAAGCAGCAGAACTCATACCTAGTTTCAAATCTCAAGATGCTGTTTAGTCCTGGCATCTCATTGTTCTTTGTTGCGGCCTTCCTATGTAATGTGTCCTGGCATCTCAAGACTTTCCTTTGCATTTAGGAAAGTCTTCCATGTTTTTCTGTTATAAAGCCAGTCATATTTAAATTGCTCAATTTAAGCTTCTCCTGACTGAATATACTGTTTTTCTTTTTTCACTCTGAATTTATGTTCTCTTAATCTGGGAATGAAATACTGATTTCTGATTTTTTTTTTTTGGCTTTCCACTCTTTTTATGTTTAGAAGATACCTTTGAATTTTGACTTTGTCCTGGATTGTTTTTCATTAAGAAATTCGAGGTTTGGGGCGAGGCAACTCAATTTACCCCTCTTCTGTTGTAAAATGATACCAAATCCAACGAAACAAAGGTTTTTCGATCCCTATACTTGTGAAATTTGATAGTGTAGAATCTTCATTGGATCAAATATACATTTGCATTGTTTCACTTCATAAGAAGCAAACGAGGATCAAGAAACAGAAAATATAAATATAAATAAAATAATAATTAAAATATGCATCTAATGGGCTCATTAATTGAGATATGTTTATTTTTATTTTTATTTTTTCCATAATATTGTGATAAAAATTGTATGACTGAATTGCATGTACTGCATATCTAAATTTTATAAATTCTTTTATTTTTAGTATTTTTATCTCCTCAGATAAAGCTTAGCATCATATCCCGTGGGATGACATCGATTTATCAAAATGTATTTTATACTTGATTGTACTCTCGTAAACTTGTTAATAGTTTATTTATTTATTTTGCATTAGGTTTTTTAGGATGAGTGGTTTTAAGGATCTTATCTTTTGGATTTTAAAAAAAAAAAATTATATAGTTTGATAATTTGTTTTGGAGAATGATATAGTTTGGAAAAGTATTTGGATAATATGAATAGTTTAAATATAACTGTGTTTTTTAATATTGTTTTTATATACAATTGATATTTGTTTAGTCAAGTTTCAAAATGTCTTTTTTAAATTAATTAAACAAAAATTAATCTAAAATTTTATAAACATCTAATAGCTACAAGATAAGATTTAAGATCTAATGGTTATGAAAGTGAGATACTATAAGATTTAAGATCTAATGGTTATGAAAGTGAGATAAGATGATGTGGTAGAAAAGAAAAATAATGAAGAAAAAAAAAAACAAAAACGAAAGAATGAGTCAACATAAATACACTATAACATTTATTATTGTTAAAAAGATCTTGATGAAGATTATTAGATAATACCATAATTAACCCTGAACAAAACTTCTCATCAATTACAACTTTACTTTGGTTGATGGTTTTTTAAGTTATGGTTGAAATTGTTTCGTTAAGATATTTCTAATAGTATCAGGTGTGTCAAAAACAAAGTTTCATTTTGTTTCTAATGACCTATTATTTGTTTTCAATTTTTTTCTTTCATTTTTTGTTTTCTCTTAAGCCACATTATTTTATCTTATTTTTATTTCTTGTACATTGGATTTTTCATAAAATGATTTTTTGTGCATTTTGATTAATTTGAATGAGATATGAATTTTGAAACAA
Source organism: Populus alba (assembly GCF_005239225.2). Taxonomy (NCBI): domain Eukaryota; kingdom Viridiplantae; phylum Streptophyta; class Magnoliopsida; order Malpighiales; family Salicaceae; genus Populus; species Populus alba. Next base: position 12,435,224 of record NC_133288.1, read on the forward strand.
TCGTTATTTCAAATAGAGGTTGTGTATAACTTCTATTCCTAATAACGGTTGTGTTCATACTATACTATTTTTTAAATAATTTTTTAATCTGTGTTATTTTTTCAAAACTTTATCAAATTGTGTTTAAATGATGAAAGACCCTATGTTTTGTGGGTATCTTAAATATTATTTTCTATTTTATTTGTATTTATATTTTGTTGAAGAAAAACATTTGTATGTCTATATGCAATTAATTTAATAATGTTTAAATATCAACAACAATAATCATCTAGTTTTGATTTGTTATTAATGATTTTGTTTTTACCAAATTTCAAATTATTTTATATTTTTTTTTTCTAAATATAGCAAAGGAAATAATTTTAATATTGGATGATATTTTTTTTTATCATAGATAATACACATTACGTGAAATTATAGTAAGATGATTCTATTTGATTAAATTTCAAAAGTACTTAACTACTGGAACTTTTAAGAATTCTTCTTTACTTACTGGTTTATTAACTTTATTATCCTTAGTCAACTTCTTTAACTACTTTTGATTTTGTTTTTTTTTTTTTTCATTATTTTTTGTTTTTCTACCTCATCGGGTGTGAAACACCTTTTACTTTTTATAGGACATTTAAATTACATAACTCATTTTATATCTTAGCTCATTTAAATTACCCATGAACTGATTTTTTTTGGTTACTAAAAAAGAAGAACACTGAGATATAGAACGAAGATGTTTAGAAACCTTTGTTTAAAAATAAAATATACAAATATGTTCAGTTCTTCAAGTACTAAGTCTTTGATTGAGATAGAGTTTAAGAAGGTTCTTGTTAGAATTGCTGCAAATGATCTTCAACTAACGATAAAATTGATGTTGTTTCTAGAGAAAATAAGCATGTAAAGGGTTGATAATTTTTTATTGGATATCCACAAAATCAAGGGAAATATAATTTGAACTAGAGGACATGATTTCTCCAACTCTAAAGATTGATGCATGAAAATTTTTATAAACAAGCAATTTTATGTTAATTAGCATAACTTTGAATCTGACTATAAGAATAAGCTGAAATTATTTTTGAATATTTTGGAGATCCTATTTCCTATTAAGGTTAAAACTTTATAGTTTATTAAGGTTAGAAAGGCCTTTAAATAAGGTTTGTAAGTTACTATTTAAGATTTACCATATTTTCTTATTAATTTAGGATTCTTTTTTATGTTTAGTTTATAACTCTTTTCTTATTTGAATAGCTTTGTTTAGAAAATTTTATTCTAGTATTATATGATTTTTTAGCTTGTATTTTAGTAAATAGCTTGAAAATAAAATATCCATTAATAAAATCTTGAATTAAGGTTTTGTGTTGGTGATCCCATTTGACAAAATTTTGTGTTGCTTGAGCTTATTGTATTTTTATGTTGTTTTCATTTGTGTCCCTAACTCTTTTAGAAATAGACTAATTAGTTGGCATGTGCTGAGGGTCAAATCAAATTTTTATTTAGTGTAAAAAAATAATCTATAGGCATTGTCAATGTGTTTTCTAGCTTTTAGAAAATAAATAATTCTAAACTAAAAATTTAATGTGTGTTTTAATAGAATAATTATAGAAGTATATGGGAAAATAAGTATAAAAAGAAATTGTTAACATTAACTAAAGACTAAGTTAAATGTCATGTATTACAAGACATCAAAATAAGATCTAGATAAAAGATTCATCTACGCGGCAAATGGGCTTTCATTAAATTAGACTTTCTTTAATATAAAAGAAAGAAAGAAACTTTCCAAGCTATGTTATTTACTTAATAAAAAACTAAAAGCAATTAGAATAAATATAAAACAAAATAAAAAATTTTAAATAGGATTAAAAAGTGTATCGCTTTAATTAAAATTCATTCATCTTCTTAATGCTCTCTTTTTTTAAATTGTTTTTATCAGAATAATGATTTTTTTTAAAATAGTTTATCAAAACCATAAAAAAAAGTTTTAAAAAAAAATATTATATTTTGATAATTATGACATGAATGTATTAGAAGAAAAAGATATATATATATATATATAAAAATGCTCATGCAATGCTAGTGCATATGAGGAGCATTTTAGAATCCATTTTTAATGATTTATACAATAAAAAAATTACTGGAAAAGACAATGAAAAAAATTATAAAGAAAAAATATAGTTTTTTTTTTCATCACGACATTTTTTATTCATTTAAGTTTTTATTTTTTTTAACCAAAAAAATTATAAGAAGCATAATTCATTGCATAAAAAGTAACACTAGTTCGAAAAAAAAAAATTGTGATAACTTTAATGACCTAAACTTCATTTCCATAAAATATTCATGACTACAAACATATAAAATGTCTGAATAGCAGGTTCATATATAATAATTAAAGAAATGATGGCTAAAATTACATATATAAAAAAGTAGAATCTTATTTGAGAATATATATATATATATATATATATATATATATATAATGATATGTAATGAAATAATATCTTAAATATTATTTTATTTATTTGATTATAATTAAATTTAATTAAACTCCTACGATTAAAAAAAATGATGAAGGGCTGTACAAAAAACCACTAGCTAATATATATAAAACAATATTATAACCTTATTAAAAAAAATTAAAATTGAATGGTATTTAATGAAATAATACCTTAAATATAAATTTAATTATTTTATTTGATATAATTTTAATTGAAATTTAAGTACAAAGTAAAAAAAAAAAAGACCTAGTAAAAAAGAGCCTATGTGTTTGAACCTAGATGGGCTAGCCCTTGCACAAAGCAGAGAAGGCCATACATACGTGAGTCTGCAAGGTGAGGTCCATGCGCTTAAACATTTTTTTTTATATATAATTAAATTTATAATACAACGTATCATTCTTCTAATTTTTTTAATTTTAAAAAAATAGGTGACATATCACCTATTAATTTATATTTTAACCATTTGAAAGGTGACAAAAAAGTTAGGGTCCCACTTCTAGGACTCAAAAAAACCTCATTTTCCAACTTTTTTTTTTTTACTTTAAAACATCTAAGAAATACCTTATAGACTTAAATAAACTCATTCCTAATTTTAAATCACCTTTTAATCTATCACAAAAGGAAAAATTAATTCAAATTAAAGAAATTATCGATGCATGATCTACTTATTCTAACAAGATGAAGGATTGAAAGCACTTAAATAGTATTCCTCTAGTCAAATAAAATTTATTAATATCAAAATTGTGTTTTTTTTTTTATTATTGAAAAGTGATCAACCAATAACTTTCTTTTTATTTCTCATATTCTATAACCTTCTTTCTCTTCTCTCAAATATAAAGATTAAAAAATGAACAAAATAAAATTTTTGATTAAAATTAAGAATTCAAAAAACAAAGGGACTAAAAATAAAAAATACAAAAACACTATAGACCAAAATTTTAAAAAGTGTGACTCATGACCAGTAAAAGAAAAAAAAGCTAGTTTTTTTTTTTATATATTTTTAATGTCAAACTTGGTCTCTAAAGTTTAAATTATTTTTAATCAATAAAATTGAATTTTATTTTATCAAATCTAGCATTAACTTAACATTGGAATGTTATTTTTAAGACCACAAGAACTCTATAGTAAGCTAATTAATACAAAGTATTAGTCTCTAAACTCCAATCAACGTATTATTTAAGGAAAAAATTAAAAACAATAAGTGAAGATTAAATAGAAAATTCTTCAATGTTTTTTTTTTATTTAAAAAAGGTGTCCTCGGAGTTTTAGTTTTTTTTCTTAATTGGCAACCACTCATATGGTTGTAAAGTGATAAAATATTGTTTTATTTTATTTTCTTGCAAAGCCCTGACAAATTACTTGCAAACACCTTATGTTTGGCTTTATTCATCAGCATGTACTGGAATATTTTAAACTTTCCTACAAGTTCTTCGACAAAAACCTATGAAAATTGATTTTCTTTTTCTTTTTTGTTAATTTGATTTTCCAATGGAATAGTGACAAACTTTCTGTCATTATTTCTCCTGTGAGGAAAGAAAAAAATGGATAGACCTTATGATGGGGTTTTTTGTGAAAAAATCTGCTAGGAATCTATTCCGATGGATTTGTGAATACCAACAGTGAAATTGCTGATAGAAACATGCCACTAGAGAATTCAATCGAGCATTTCAGACTGAAATCTGCATGAGGAAATACTTATTTTCTTAGGTGATTATACAATTAAGCTGGCCTTTTTTTGGATTTTTTGAATACATATTTTTGCCTCTAATATAACCTTAAGACACGAAGAGTATATAATATGGAGCAGTAGATGTTAAATTAAACCAGGTGATCCTCACACGCAATGTTCTGAAACAAGGAGGTGCTTGCTGATAGGATTGGTAAGAATTCACCCATAATGTAAAAATGTCTATTTTTTTTTTCATTTTCCATTTTGCGCACCTCCCTTTCTCTCTCACCGTCTGTGAGCATCCTTAGAAAGAGGAAAGAGGCAAGTGAAGAATCAAATGTAAGATGTAAACTGGTCAAGAGAAACGTGATCGTGATGAAAGGTCATTTCAGAAGTTTGTGCAGACAGTAATTAAGATTATATGAAATAGAGAATTAAGGAGGGATGGGAGATGAGACATGGGTGCATTGTCTTGGGGATTCGGCCGAGCCAGGGCAGCAACCATGTGTCGGTCTCTTAGCATACAAAAAGGCTCAAAACCAAACAAAATTAACGATTTGAGAGAAATGACAGCTCGTCAAATGCAGTCCCCTTGAGCTCGCAAGCTCTGTCATCGCAAAGTACACTACCAAGTTAACCCTATCCCTGCACTCTGTCTCCCTCCCTCTGTCAAACCCCAACATTCAAAGCTGTACTCCATTTGAACGTTTTTAAACAAATGTTTTCCTATAATTCGATAAATGTAAAAAGGGGATTTTACTCACCAAAGATCCAAATGGGTAACCGGGTAGTTTGTTCTCTCTCGTTCCTACATCAATACACACATGCATATGATTTTTGGCATGATATGATAGACGTTAAAAATACAGGTCAAAACTCAAAAGCTTCTCTCTTATGTCACCGAGCATGGAAACACTTCACGAGAAGGAAACAAACTAGCTAGGGTCTGTTTTCATCATCAGTAAGATATTAAATTTGCTATTTTTAAATGCCTTTTTCTTAACCATAAAATTATCAGTATATTACCGGGTCAAATTTGAAGGTCTCGATACCAAAAAGAACCTAGCTAGGTGGAGCCTGTGCAAGTAATGGCCACCTTTGTTTTTTATTTATTTTTCACAACAAAACAAAGCGGGAAAGAAGTGAGGAGAGATTAGCACTTAACTAAGACTTAACATATCATTTCTCGAGCCATGCTCTATCCGCTCGTATCATCTCTAATCTTTGGTGGGTGAACTTGTTCAAATCCCTACTTTCCAACTGTCTTGAGCAATATTTAATCATCCCCATTAACAACCCTGCTATTTCCTCGTTTGCACTGGGCAAGACAATTTGAAAAATGATTGTGAACATGTTACCTCCTTGCTGATTTTTCTAGGGTTCATGTTCGTTTCCCATACGACATGGATAGGGTTACAAACTATTCAACAACATGGATTAATTTTGATGATCATGTTCTCTAATTTCTCTGCATGCGATATCCAAGAAGAGACATAACCTAATATGAGGACTAATGTTTCGTTTTGACCCTACAATGTTGGTTTTGCATTGCGAGCATAGTTGATTAATGTATGATGGGGATAAAAAGCCATGCACGGATCATAAGCTGCATTACAGAAAAAGGGAACAGAATCCTTTCCGTTATCATTTCGAGGCAATTGTCCTGGCATTTGTCTCTAACTGTGCTTCGCTATCTGTGTTATTTATCATCCGGGTGAAACATGTTAACATGATACGTGTCGAGGACCCATGTTCTTCTTCTTGACTGAAACCATATTTTTATTACAAGTTTGACATCATATGTTACAATCGTCGTCTTGATATTAGGGTTTCTTATCAAATGAGTTGTGGAAATGTGGTCCTGGCTGGCTCAACATCATACATTAATATAGTTGATTGGCCAGTTCAGAGCAAAATCATATGGAAATATGCATCTGTTTCTTAATCCATCCATTATCAACATAAAAAACTGTTTCTATATAGCTTTAAAGCTTTGCCAAAGGAACAAAATGAAGCATGAAAACGGAACAAAAGCCAAAAACTTCACAAGAATCATGTGTTTATATATTATGATAAATGTGCCTGTCAACTCTTTCGTCACCATAATCTTCTCATTTTGATCCGATCAACACTATAACCAAGTTGATTAACTCATAAATAAGTAAGATTCCAAACCATATAATTTGAACAGAAGACACTCTTGCGGTAGTTTTTGTGGTTGTGGTTTAAAAAAAGTTGTTTTATAAAAAGTACTTTTAGTTGAGGTTGGTTTGAAAAAATAGGTGTTTGGTTAAAACTGTGGTTGAAGTTGAGGTTGAAGAAAAAGTAGTTTAATGTGTTTGGTTAAAAAAATGCTTTTCAAATTGAGGTTATAAAATAATATATATATATATATATATTAATACTAATGATTTTTAATTTAAATATTGTAAATTTAATTACTTATACTACATCATGAAATAAAAAATATTTTATATAAAATATTTTTTATTATTCCATTAAACTATTTATAATTCCATTATGTACAAAATTTATCTGATAAGAATTACAGTTTTCATAATTTTTTTAGCGTAGATAAAATATTATCAGGTATAAAATTGATATTACAGTGCGAGTGAATTTAATTCACTCTATACTAGTTTTTCGGGAAAAAAAATATTGTTCACATTACAGTACGAGTGAATTTAATTCACTTTAAACTAGTGTTTTTTTTTTAAAAAAAAAATGTTAAAAAATTTAATACCCTGAAAAAAAAAAGGTGAACAGTGCATTAGTGTGCACTGTTTAACTAGTGTTTTTTTTTTTTTGAAAAAAAAAAATGTTAAAAAATTTAATACACTAAATAAATAAATGAACTGTACATTAGTGTCCACTGTTTTACTAGTTTTTTTTTTTTAAAAAAATAAAAATGTTAAAAAATTTAATACACTAAAAAAACGTGAACAGTGCATTAGTGTGCACTGTTTAACTAGTGTTTTTTTTTTTTTTTTTATAAAAAAAATAAAAATATTAAAACATTTAATACACGTAAAAAAAAGTGAATAATGCATTAGTGTGCACTGTTCATGCTGATTGCACTGTTCAGTGAACAGTGCAATTAGCATGCACAGTGCGTGAAAAGCATGATTTCATTGCTTTTCCTTACCTGCGGTCCGAACGTTAAAAACATGTGGGACCCATAAACAGTAATTCGCTTTTTTTCATTACCAAACGGCTGCCAACTGCGTTTTAAGTAAAACGCAGCCGCAACCGCTTACCCAAACACCATCTTAATTAGCTCCTCTCCAGAGCACAATTCTCATTACGTTGACGTGAGTCAACAGATCTAGGTCGTCACTGACTTTTCATCCTTGTATTGAAATCGGCATCAAACAACACTCTCTTTGATCTAGGTCATCTAGTGGACCGTCGACAATCATCTAGACAAAGAATAATTTGATGACAAAAATGTTGGTGGATTCTTAGGATCTTCTAATTAAACCATATAGAAATTATTTAATGACGAGCAAGAACATATAGACAGCTGTTATTTCCATTCTCACTTTATTTTAATCCCAATATTGTCCATGAACCAAAAATGTTGTTCTCCACGTTACTATCAACATCAACATCATATATATCATTTCTCATCCAATGTCAATTATTTGTCATGAACATAAGAACTGTCATCATCAATTTCATTTTTCTTCCTTGTTAAACCGCTTCGTATCATCTTTTATATAAGATTTTCTTTCCTTTTTGGCATGTAATGTTTCCTATTGCTGAGAAGCACGACAAAGTGGCAGAAAGGCCATCATCATAACGTCTTGAAATATTCAGTATAATAGTCAGTATATATAGGTTTTTTCTGACACTACAGAAAATGGTCATAAACCTACGATAATACCAATAGAAACAATTTTGTCAATACACTGAGAGATAATATTTACCAATGAAAAATATCACTTTGTTATTTTTTTAGTAATAACTGAAGAAAAAAGTTTGTTTTTTTAATAAATATCGAGAAAATTATAAGAGGAATTCAAAGAATATAAAAAAACAGACAGACGCACACATCCTTCCAATACAACAATTAACAAATATTCTAATATGTTAACCGAAATTGATAACATAATCTAATTTCTTTCTAATAATTTCTAACGTAAAAACTTTACATTAATTCCTTATAATGTTAACACAAAAACATCAAAATAATACTTTCTTTTTTTTTCCCTGCACTTGACCAAACATGTTTTATTTTTAATAACACCAATTTCACATCTATAATACTCTTTTTCTATTTGTTTTAGCATTTCTAATACTAGTTTACAAAACCCCGCAAGTTCAAAACCATGAAGTTAACCCTAATTTATATAAGTAACAATTTCATTAAAAGAAATTAACCTTCCTCATAACTTGTTCAAATGAGCTTGGATCATCTTATGAAACAAGAATTTGCTCTCCAAATGATGGCCAAATGAAACTTTCCCAAGCTTTCCTCTTTTTTCTTTAATTTCTTCATTTTCTCTCTATAAAACCTTACTCTCTCTTCCTTAATCTCACTTAATCAATCCAAAAATATGGTTTATAAGAGATGATATAGAAAGTGGTGATCTCATAAGGTTTCTCTCTTTTTCTCACATACTTCTTCTTTTTTCTCACAAATGTCCTTCTATTTTTCCCTAAATGGCACAATAAAAATATAAATGACCAACAATTTGTTTAATTCTTATTATATCCCTACTTTTATACCTTTTATTTTTCCTAGGTAATATTTTTCAGATCCCCACGCCTATTTACACCAAGCTTAATGCTGGTGAAATCAAGTTTCATTAAACTTTATTTCATAACATTCCTCACTTGAAAAATTATTTTCATTTAGTTTATATTTGTGTTTTTATATTTTATTTTCCAGCTATTTTTCATATTTTTATTTTAAAAACTATCATGTAATCATATATATTTTTTTTAATTTCTAGAATTTGTTATCATCCTCTTAGTATAACTATTTTCCATTTACAAGCTTCATATAACATTTACTTAACTATCCTTAAAGATATTTTCCAGGGGTTTACAATGATGATATGAAAGAAATTCCAATTCAAATGTGTGAGTAATATTGAATATTATGTGGAGTTTGTAGAAGAAGCGTTTAGGGTAAGATTAGACTTCTCAAGAAATTGAATAGTAGAAGCTAGGGTAAAGAATTGACCCTCTCTTGCCCTTGTAATTATTTATACATGCCTTGATGAATTACAATGGTAATTAAATTGTATATTCTATTATTGTTGTTATTGTTAATGAATTACAATTTATACATGCCTTTAAGATAGAAATTGGTATGTAATTTATAGTTAATAGTATAGGCAATAATATGTAATATATTATAGGATGTGATTTACTACAATAACAGAATTACCATGCAAGAATTATTATCAATCACATTGGTGGGATTCAACGTAAGATCTATTATTGATTGAAACAGTGGAAATCATATGTAATTCGTGTTAGACCACCATGAAAGAAATTAATGTTGGATATATGTGTGTGTGTGTGTGTGAGAGAGAGAGAGAGAATTTAATAGTGTCTATTTTGGATATTCCTTGTCAGTTTTGGATATTCCTTGTTCGTTTGGACAAGCCCTATTTGTTAATGGTCCTCCACCCAAGTGAATCGCCTTGTTCACTAAGTTATGGACCTTTGCCCAACAACAAACAATAGAATGAATCCTAACCTTGTGCAAATTCCTAAGGAATTTAATAGTGTCACACACCACAATGCATTATTATGACCTTCTCGAGATTACTATGAAACTTAGTTTTTTCTCTAATAAATACAACCAATGATACATAGGATGCAAGCTTTGTTATTAGGTTGCCAACATTTCTCATCAATAACCCTTAAGCCCTAACATTTTCCATTAATGGCAAAGCAAGACACAACATCTAACAACTCATTTTACATGTTACTTGTTAGGAAAAATTATTATTCTTTATGATTACTCCTTCAACAACTCCACATTACACAAGGTAATTTCATATGATCAAGGTGTATAAATATCTCAGGTCATGATTCAAGCCCTATAGATTTAAAGATCCAAAAACTCATAGCCAAGTAAGACACTTCCTAAAAAAGTTAAGATTGGGTTTGAAATTGAGCTTTACACAATAATAACTTGTATCAAGTGACCCCTACCCAAAGATTATAAAGAATCACAAATAAAAAGGATGAAAGATTCCATGAAGATCAGTTAATTATTTGATACATCAAGAGAAGTTCTCTGAAGAACCAAAGCAAAAGAAATCTCTCATTACACACATATAAAAATATAACAAAAATATAATTGTTAACCTAAAAAAATAATGTCTTTACAATGCTATTTATAAGTAAGAAAATAAACCCTAATGAACATAATGGACTACCATCAATCCATAATAAAATAAAGCCTAAAGTTTCTTAAATAAGGCCCAAAACATTAAAATAAAATAAAAATAAAAATTCTAAATTAAAACCATAATTTCCACCCATGATAGATTAAGAAAATTAGATGTAGAATAAAATCATTGCTTGAAAAGAATTCTTGGTCAATGAAACAAGTTGTTGCCACTTGGTATTCTAATCAAATAAGAAAACTTCTTTAATTAATTTAAATAAGCATAAAAAATTATGGATCAGGCCCTAACACACTCTATTATGTGTCCACACTCAATACGTGTCACTCCTTTCTTGTTTCACATAAATTTATAGCTTTTCACTCTAATATGTTAACCTTCACCTTTATCTTAATGGATTAATCAAATAATATAAAAACTGAAGAAGTAATAAAGACTGAAAACTATCAATACAAAAACACGAGTATCAATATGAATTCATGCGAAATATGAACAATACGAAGATACAAAATAAAAGACTACGACTACTAAGAAACTAATGACATAAGATTTAAATGACTCCAAAAAAAAAATAGCACCTTCAACACACACACACACACACACACACACACACACACACATACATGGTGACCGAAACTAAAGAAAAGACATTGAAGCAAAAACTACCTATTTTTTTTCCAAGTAAACCTAAAATATCCCAAATTAAGATTTATCTCCAGAAAGCTTAATAAATCAGGATTTGTTTTTTTAGATTTAAAGTAAGTGGTTGAACTCTATGTTTCTTTGAATCAAGATTTGCTGCAAACCTTAAAAATATATTTTCTTATGATTTTCTTTATTTTCCTAACAAGACCTTATTTAATCAAAATCTCAAATAATTTCCTTTTTTGTTTAACTTGATGCCATAACTAATCTTTTAAAAGATAAAGAAACAATGGAGTATGCAAAACCTTGAAGATAAAAGGGATATAACTTGATTTAGAGCCTTGCTCTGATACTAATTAATGTAAATCTCATGGATATAAAGATCTAGAAATCTACAACCAAGTAATACACTTTTTTTTAAAAAAGCTAAGATCATGTTAGTAATTGTGCTTAATACAACGATAACATGTATTGAGACACTAGAATTATAAGTAATTGAACCCCCACCTAATGGTTATAAAGATAATATAAGGATTGGTTAATTCTTAGGTAAGTCAAAGGAAGTTCTTTAAAGAAACAAAGCAAGAGAAATCTCTCACAACACACATAAAAATGCAACAAGAATATAATTGATAACCTAAAAAATATTGTCTTCACAATGCTATTGATACTTAAAAATTAAACCATAGTGGAGTTTATAGACTACCATCAACTCATAATAAAATAAACCTCAAAGTTCCTTAAATAAAGCCCAAAACATAATAATAATAATAACAATAATAATAATAATAATAATTAAAACTTTAATTGCTACCCATGATAGGCTAGGAAGCATAGATGTCGAATAAAATTCTTGCTTAAAAAGAATTTTTTGCCAATTACACATGTTGTCACCACTTGATATTCCAATCAAATAAGAAAACTTCTTTAATTAAACTTCTTCAGTAATGTTGTAAGCCTCCACCAAGAAAAGCCCATGATATTGAATTAAATAAGCCTAGAAAGTGATGGATTAAGCTCCTTTTTGTGTATGAATTAAAATATTTTCAATAAGCCCATTAAATATATTTTTGAGTTTCTTTGCCTTTGATCTTGTAATTTGCCTTTGCCAATTGATTATTTAGTGTAGTCTTGATCTTACCAAGTCGCCAAGTAAATATACAAAATACAAGTTCATATAAGAACATTCAACCATCATAACATACACTCTCATACTTTCTTTTTTTTGTTGTTATACTTTCTTTTCCTTTTACAATTTAATGATTTAAGTATTATAGGTTCCTTATCCTAATATGAGGCTTGTTTTTGCAAGAGAGCATTGAATGACTAAGCTTAGAATCCTCAGCCTAATAAAGTTATAGAAAGTTTAAATCCAATTTGAAAGTTTTTAATACTTCATTAATTGTCAATATTATAAAAACAAATGCTATCTTATGATTTGAAAATAAATATCAAAATGAATGATATCTAATGAAATAATATCTTAAATATAATTTTATTTATTTAGTTATAATTAATTTTGATTAAACTTCAAGGAAAAGAAACATAAAAGGTTGTCTAAAAAGGAGCACTTGCTAATATTATATAAAAATATCATAATCTTATTTGAAATAAATTCAAAATTAAATGATATTTAATGGAATAATATCCTTAAAAAAATTCTAGTTATTTTATTTCAATGAACTAAAAAATATAATTTAATAATAATAAAAAAACTTAATAAAATAGATTAGGCCCCTAGTTAGGCTTTGGCGGGCTAGTTCTTGGCCCATAATAGAGAAGGGCAGGGCTTGTGGCTTTCAAGGTTAGGCCTGTGTGCTTGACACTCTTTTGTTTTTGTTAAGTTGGGCAGGCGACTTATTTGTTTTTTTTTTTTTAAATAACAGATAACGCTTCTTCTACTCATTGACTTTCAGAAAGTTAGGGTTTGACATTTAGGATCGAGAAAACTATTTTCACCTGAAAAAAACCTAAAAATATAAATACCATAAAGATCTCAAGAAACCAATTTCTAATCTTAATTTAGCATTGAATTGGTAAAAAAAAAAAAAAACAGAGAATAAACCTGAATCCTAAATATTTTCTAAGCCTCCATCCTTTTCTTTTGAGGTAAGACGAAGGTCATAAAATATCTCAAGGAAACTCATTTCATCAAATAAAATCTATTAATACAAAGGTCATGTTTTTTTGTTGTAGAAATGTGGTCAGCCAATAACTTTCTACTTTCTTTAACCGTTTTTATGTGATTTTATTTCTCATTTCTCAAATCCAAGAATTACAAAATAAAGTTTTGAATCAAAACTAAAATTCTAAAAACTTAAAGGATTGAAATGTAAGTTTTAAAAAAATAAGAGGATAAAAAGTATGTGTTGGAGCAAATTTAAAATTGGCCTAGCAATTTTATTCTGTTTGTTTGTTAAATATGTTCTTTTTCTTTGAATTAAATCCAAACTATATCTCATTAAATTGGTTTCAATAAAGTTTTAAATCATAAAAATATCTATAATACTCAAAGATAAGAAATCATCAACTCACAAAAATATCTTAAAACACTAAAAAATACAATTAAAAAATAATTAATGATTAAAATGAAAAAACAATATTGTAATTGATGATGAAAAATAAGAGCATGAACAACATTTAAAGTAAGATGGTGAGTTCTTTGAGAGCGTGTTTGAGAGTATGATTATGATTATTTTTTATTCAGAAATGCATTAAAATAATATTTTTTATTTTTTAAATATTATTTTTGATATAGCATATTAAATAATATAAAAATACTAAAAAATATTAATTTGAAGAAAAAAATAAAGTTTTTTAAAATATTTTTAAAATAAAAAAATATTATTTAATATTGTTAATTAATTGTAATTGTAACTGTAAAATAGGCATTGGGGAAAGAAGAAGCGAGAAGTCAAAGTGAACCTACTGTTGAACATGGCTACATTGTCAAGTTACATCATAATGATTTACAGAAAAAGATGATCTATCTATATATTGTAGAGTGTAGATTCAGCTACATGTAAAACGGCTGCATCGTATTGTGAAATGTGTTTGCCTTTTTCAAAAGGTGGATTGTGGCGGCACAGTATCAAAACCTGGTTCTAGATCATCATGCCCGGGATTTTTTATTTTTTTTTAAATATAGCATAGTTTGCTAAAAACTTTGATGCAATATCACAAGGTAAAAAAATATTTAAAAAATGATATAATATTATTTTATTTTAAAATATTATTTTTATACGTAACTGCTATTTAAAATAATAATTACATTTCAGAATATAATTTTCTACCCTACTAATATTTAAAATAGTAGTTATTTAGTGAAAGTTTCAAAATGACTTTCTTTTACAAATTAATTAACCTATGACTAAGAAAAAAAAAGTGAAGATAAGATGATGTGGAGAAAGAAATGTAAGAAGAAAAATCATAAAAGAAATAATGGGTCATTGGAGATATATTGGGGCTATATTTTTTACATATTTAATATTGTTAAAAGATTTTAATATGACAATTCTAACTATACACTAAAAATTTTTCAAATGAAATTGTAATTAACCATATATTAACTCTGAATAAAACCCTTAACAAATTACGATCATATTTGATAATTTTTTAAAATATAATTAGAGTTATTTTTTTAAGATCTTTCTAATGATACTGAGTGGATACAAAATAAAATTTTAATGCGTCTCAATAATCTATTTTTTCTTGATTATCGAATCTTAAAACTCATTTTTTAGTTGTAAGATCTTTATAAAATTTTAGATGAATTTTTTTATACATGTTAATTAAATTGAAAGGGATATAATTTTTACAACAACTATTATTGCTAATAACAATTGTATTCCACCATTATTAAAAATAATAGTTCTATTTAACTGCTATTCTCAAATGTGATTACGATTAAAATATATTATCATTTTTCTATCGTATATTACTTTCCCAGAATTTTTATTAGAATTCTAAAATTTCCTTATGGCCGTCCATCAAAGATTGTGGATAACCATGATCGGCAAATCCAAGCTATTGGTACTGTCATTTCAATTTCACTACTCACTGATTATTTACCATAAGCATAAAATTGTCTTTGATGGCAAAAGGAAACCTCTTTCTTAGACGGTATCGTGGTGTTTATTATTTTTTTAAATATTTTTTAATAAAAAATATAATAAAATAATATATTTTTTTATTTTTTAAAATTAATTTATTTTTAATATTATTATATTAAACAATTTTAAAATTATTTTTCTTAAAATATATTTTTTAAAACACACGGCATTACTGTGTAAATAAATACAACCAAAATGATCAACGGCCGAAACTCTGGCAGTTGCCCACCTGGCGACTTCCCATCTCTTCCGCTAACAAATTAATTCACCATACTAGAAGTTTTAAATTCTCCATTGGGTTTCAAAATACTTAAATAATCTCTATAATTAAATTAATCACATGAAATGCTTCTTTTTTCTTTTTTCTTTTTCCAAGGTACAAGTATTCTTGAGTCAGTGGAAAACTAAAAACAATCTATTTTACTAAAATTAAGAAGAAAATCATGGGAGATTTTTGTTAAAGCACATCTCTTAGAGAAAAGAGCCGGGTGGAAAAAACGAAAGGCGAGATATCAATGGATGGGTTCATTGATGATAAGATAATGATGATGTGACTGAACGGATGGGATGTGAAGGGGAGAGGGAGAGAAAAAAAAAAGTAATGATTACAAAGGGGATCATGATGGCAACGCCTCCTAAATGATTAAAATCCAATGCTTATGAGAGAGAGCTGCGCAGCCATAGCCGCCATTTCCTCTTCCATATATATATATATATATATTATGTGAAGATCAATATTTCTTATTTACTACCTCGCACTGCTGTATATTCATTATTCAATGGATAGCCATTTATTAATATTTAATAGTATTGTTTCCATCGCTAGAGAGAAAAAACATTAAGGAAATATAAACAGACAGATGGAAGAAGAAGAGATAGGGAAAAAAAAAAACCCTCCAAAATCCGGTATTTATAGGTGCCGTGCCATAGGAGAGAGTTATCTCTGCAATGATAGTTCTCCTCGCTGCCTAAAACAGCTATCATCACAGTTTGAAACTCCAAGGGCCTAACGACCCTTTTGATTTGCTCCCTCATCTTCTCTGTTTTGTTGTACGTTTGATCTATAATCTAATATCTTAGCTGTTCTCTTTTTTGAGTTTTCTGGGGTTTCTCTCGTTTCCAAGTTCTGCAGCTCCTGACTAGCTCCTTAATATGCCCTTTACTCCTTCCTTGCTTATTTCACACGTTATATAAACTACCTAGCCCTCGTCCTCCCTTCTTCACACACACACACACACACACACACACGTACAACCCTCGTTTCACTTCCTCGTCAATCTTACTGCTAAAGTTCTTGAAGCTGCTTCTTTTGGCTAGCTCTTCTCTTTCTCTAGTTGGATTTTGGTTACAAGTTACCAATACTAGACCCTATTTATATAGGAGAAGATAGAATGGATATGGTAGTGGTGAGAGAGTATGATCCAAGCAGAGATGTAGTTGCTGTCGAAGAAGTAGAGAGAAGATGTGAAGTTGGTTCCAGCGGCAAGCTCTCTCTCTTCACCGACCTCCTAGGTGACCCAATTTGCAGAATCCGCAATTCTCCTGCTTTCCTCATGCTGGTACTTACAATATTGATTACTACCCTCCTCTCCTTGAACATAAACTGTTAAGTTTGTCTCTAATTTACACATTACTCCCTTCACTTTTAAATTAAATATTTGTACCCCTTCCTACTTACCTTTTGAGCACCTCTCAAGGTGATTAAAGAAAAAGAAAAGCATGTGGCTCGATTAGTTAACAGTCCTTACACAATGTCATGTAATAGCCTAAGTTTTTGTGCTGTTGATTATATGAACAGGTGGCTGAGATGGGTGGAGAGATAGTGGGGATGATAAGAGGTTGCATCAAAACCGTCACATGTGGCAAGAGGATCTCACGAAAAGTGAACAACCACTCCATCTCCTACAACCCAGTCCCTGTTTACACCAAAGTGGCTTACATTCTAGGCCTTCGTGTCTCTCCTTCCCACCGGTAAGTGCTGCTGCCCTGCATCATCCTTACTACTGCTAGGGTAATGCTCTGTTTTGTCTTGTTGCATTTTGTCTTCAATTATTTATTTATTTAACCGGATCGGAAGAAATGTACTTGCTTTTGGAAGGATCTTGGTTCGTCACATGTAGTCCAGGGATTCTTCTAATTAAATGATATTTGATCCTCTAATTATTGGTTCCATAACGAACCCTGTTAATAGTGTGACTAAATAACATTTTTTCTTTTTTGGGTTTTGGTTTTTTCTCATTGGTTTTTAATTACCAATATAAAGTCATGTTAAAATATTTTAATTTAATTACTGCATGCATTTATATTATTCTGTTCTTCCATGAATCTTTTCCGTTTTCCTTCTTGCATAGGAGGATGGGTCTAGGGCCAAAACTGGTATGTCAAATGGAAGATTGGTTTCGTCAAAACGGCGCTGAATATTCATACATGGCTACTGAAAGCGACAACCACGCTTCCGTTAAGCTCTTCACCGGCAAATGCGGCTACTCGAGGTTCCGTACTCCTTCGATCCTGGTTAACCCGGTCTTCGCTCACCGAGTCACCGTGTCAAACCGAATTACAATCATCAAACTCACCCCACCGGACGCCGAGTTGCTGTACCGACGTCGCTTCGCCACTACTGAGTTTTTCCCCCGTGATATCGACTCCGTCCTCAAGAACAAGCTTAATGTAGGAACTTTTCTGGCTGTGCCACGTGACAGTTTAAGATTTGGGTTGTGGGCCGGGTCGGATCACTTCTTGTCCGACCCGCCGGAGTCATGGACTGTGCTTAGCGTGTGGAATTGCAAGGATGTTTTTAGACTTGAAGTGCGTGGCGCGTCACGCTTGAAGCGAACATTTGCTAAAACGACAAGAATCGTCGACAAGGCTTTTCCGTTTTTGAAGTTGCCTTCAGTGCCCGCGGTGTTCAGGCCTTTTGGGTTGTATTTTATGTATGGTCTGGGCGGTGAAGGGCCGCACGCGGCTAAAATGATGAAAGCGTTGTGCGGTCACGTGCATAACTTGGCTAGAGAGAGTGGGTGTGGAGTGGTGGCTACAGAGGTGGCAAATAGCGAGCCGCTTAAATTAGGGATACCACACTGGAAAATGCTATCGTGCGCAGAGGATTTATGGTGCATCAAAAGGCTCGGGGAGGACTACAGTGACGGGCCTGTTGGCGACTGGACAAAATCATCACCTGGCATGTCAATTTTTGTTGACCCTAGAGAGTTCTAAGACACTTTGTATCGTAGAAACACCATCAAAGAAAGAAAAATCCATAATTTTCTTCTTTTTTGAGGGGAGTTTTTAGACGTGGTGGAGAATCTCAGGGGATGGAAAGAAAATAATAAAGAAAAGGGTTTTGTTGTAGAAGGGGAATATCCTTACGTTCGATAATATTCTCAGCTTGTGTAAATGGATGCTAGATCCTCTTGTAGCCTTTGTTAATTTCTTGTGGTCATCTCTTCAACCTTTCAGCTTTATTTATATATTCCGAGGTGTGCCCGTGGAAGTGATTGATTCAGATGAGATCGATCACAGGTGGATCGGAATAAACCATTTGTAGCTGATATTTTCACATGCAAAAACCTATGTATCATCTGCCTTTACTTCGATTATATTTTGCTTTTGGCTCGTCCCATCTTTCTAGCAAAGCATGGCCTCCAGCCTATAGGGTCACCTGTGTCTCGATGAAGGGTGGTGTATATGGTCCTTAAACTGCCCAAAATATAATTTCATAATGGGCATCTATCTAATTCTGTGGGTGATCGTTGATGGTGGTGGGTGATTTCCTTTGTGGGTTTGCTTTTTGCCTTTTTATCCTCTTGTGCTATTGCATGATGGAAATTGACGGGAGATTTGGCTTTTAGCTGCTGTGGGTTTGCATTCTTTTTGCCTCGGGGAAGAGAGATGGTACAGTGCTAGTGGTAAGATATTTTCTCTTTTCCTCGTTTTTTTTGAGTTCTTGGAGCTACGGAGCACGGGCCAGACAGGTGGTTCTGAGATGCTGACGTTTTCGAACCCACCCAGACAAAATAACAAGTGTAGAATAGTGGGTCCCATGGCCATCCCAATATTTAATACAACAAAAGAAAACCCTACTAAAAGCGAAGACAAGCATGTTTTTTTTACTCTTTCTTTTATGTTTCTGTGATATTTGTCATCAGTGTGTTTTTAGTGACTTGATAGGGATACTGAGGCGTTTGTTTTTCCTTAAAGATTAAACTGGTGATGTTGGATTAGCTAGGGAGGTGCTTGATCAAGATCTTATTAAATAGGTTGAACATGCAATAAACGCTAGTCATTGGAAGCATGACCGACCAACTTCACGGAGTTTTGCACTAAGAAAATCAGATGAATCATGAGAGAAGGGCTATGGGCAAATTAATTAGTGTAGCTAGCTGCTAGTAAATTTGTTTAGGTGAAAAACCCCAAAGCCATCCAATCCAATAGGGGATGGATCGTGATCTTTAACGGTCTTGAATAAAACAAAGAGGGTCTTGTGATCTTTCCGTAAGCTTTGGTCCCTGTTCCATATTGTTTTTGTTGTTATTACTGTTACTATTCAAACAAAAACTAAAAGAGGCTAAGAAATTATTTTTTGCATACATTCATAATGGAATTCAACTCCTCCTTATTGAGATTTTGCTTCGGCAACCTATCCTGAATCAACAGAATTTCACCATATTATTAACCTATTAACAATTCCAATAACTTCTCTTGATTTAAAGTGCACATAAGAAAAACTCTTTAATTTGATTCAACATATAATTTTTCATTTAATCACCAAATCATTCTCATAATTTTATTCTTTTATTCTATTTCCTCCCAGAAACATTTCTTACATAGTTTCATATGTTAGTGAACTCTAAACAACTTTCTTTTCATAAACATTACATTAATAAACTCTCACCATGAATAACTAGTATTTATTTATTATGGCTTAGGTCAAGCAGTTTTTTGATTTTTTTGTTATTGGTTTTTTTTAATATCATGTAGGGTCAGAGCACTTAGGTCTTTTGATAAATTAAATAAAAAAAATAAAGAAACATTGTTAGCACATCTTACAACTTTTTTAAAAAAAAAAAAAAAAAAAAGCCAACTATCGCCTCTTTTAATGGATCACATGGAGGTACATCCAATGAGGCGGCGCATGTAAGATGTTTCGTGATGATTAGACGATAGTTGGATCCCCCCACTCATTTTCTTTCTCTTCACCTTGAAAAATGTGCTAGACCAGCTAAAATTAAATGATGTCCTTCATTTTCTATTTCAATTGTGACTTTTATTCTTTTGATTATTTTTTATTTGTATTAAATCCCTTTTTAATTATTATTTTTAATTTTATCTTTTAATATTTTTTTCTTATTTAGTATTTATATCAAATTTTTTCATCATTCTCTTGATTTTTAATTTTTTTAATTTGTTTTTTAATTTCATCCGTATCATTTGATTTAATATAATTGTTATACCATATTTAGCTCTTATTATTTTAATTTTTTTTTCTTGGTTCCTTTTTTTAAATTGGTTTTGGTTTTTTTCAATTTCATCATTCAATATTTGATTTGTTTAAAATTGAGATTCATTAATTTTTCAGTGTGGTGATTTCAATCTCATGACTTGAGCCACATGTATGAAAATTTAACCTAGATTGATATCGCCTTTTTTTTTTGTCTTTTATTTTCACTGATTCTATTTTTTAATTTCATCATTTAACATCGGATTTATTGAAGAGGAAGCTTCTTTATTTTTATTTTTTTGTTTCACTTTCTATGACAATAACTTGGCCTCGCGGTCTGGATCATATATTTTCCATGCTAACTTGGATTGACTCGGGGTTTTTACATCATTTTATTTATTTATTTTTTATGTCAAATTTTTTCATCATTCTTTTAATTGTTTTTTAAAACATTTTTAAATTTATTTTCTTTTCTTTTTATTTTTAGCCTTCAACATTAGATTATTGAGGATTGAGTTTTATTTTTTCTCAATGCCATCATTTTATTCTGATGACCCGGGTCACGACTATGAGATGTTAGTTCAGGTTGATATCAATTTTATTTTTTAATTTTTAAAAAACCTATTTTCTTTCTCAATCCCAACCTTTTACATTGTATTTATTAAATATTGAGTTTTTTTTTTTTCTATATGCTTTGTATAAGGATATTGATTAGTACTTAAAAGTACATGTTTATCAAGGTTTTATATCATCATTTTGCACTTGAAGTATCAATAACTCCTTAACTAAAGCATGTTTTATAATAACAAGTTTGATATTATAAGATACCTTAATTTATGGTAAATGCTCATTTTAAATGCAGGACTATCACATAAATAAAAGGATTGATTGATGAGTTTAAGCATTGAAAGTTAAAGGACAAAGAGGTGGCCAAACTTAGAAAAGAGATGTCGGTGCAGTCCAAACCGGAATATTGCTCGGTAATTGGATCATATCTGGAGCTCTAGATTTCGGATTTAGGTCCACTTTATATGGATGGAAAGGTAAGACAAAAGCCTACAACTTTCATGAGGAGGCCAAGATTTGAAAAGGTCGTTTTGAAGTCCAAATTGAAGGAACAACGAAGAAGTCCGAAGCTGTCCTGCAGCCCAAACACTATTTAGTGTTCAGCCCATATCTTGAGTTCTAGAAGTCCAAATGACCTCATCTTTTTTTTGTTGGAAAGCTGAGACAATTTCCTAGAACATTCTTGAGGATTCTGGGCAAATTATGATGTTAGCAATGACGTCTTGATCAGACAAGAAGATAAGGATTGTTATCTAGTCAAGATGTGGCCACCCACTCATCAATTAGTCAACAAATCAATAGTTCCAAATTTTGGCCTATAAAAGGAGGCACTTACCATGTATTGAGGCATCTTGGTTTCCAGATCAAGATCATGCTCTTGCTTTCTCTCTTTGTATTGCTTATGTCTTGCTTTCATTAATATCAAGTTTATGCACTTCATTTCCTTTCCTTTGTCTAGTTAACTTCTTTCTCATTTATGTTCTTGTCTTGCTCATTTATGTTTCTTTCTTTCATTATGTTTAGTTAAGTTAATTATGTCAAGGTGAAAAGGGTACACTAATGGTGTAAGAATAAGTATAATATAAACTTAACATGGACCTTAACGTTGGATACTAACATGTTTTATATTTGTTATCTTGTTCACTTTTAATACTTTGCTTGTTAAATGGTTAATCTAGATTTATGTTGTATAACACTTGGTACAACAAATACTTGGTACTTTCATAGCCCATACTGTATGGTATAACCGACACCTGAGCTATGAAAGGGACTTGATTTGTTGTTAACATAAGTTATAATCATGAATGCCTGCCAACATTTACAAGTATTAGCTTTATTCGAATAAGATAACTAATGTAATCATGTTAACAATTTATAATCTGATTGGAACCTCCTTTATGTGTGATTTCCAATTGAGTAATAAGAGTTTATATTATACTTGTTTGAAGTACCATTAGTGGATCCTCTAACCTTGACATTCGTTTTTATCATTGTTTAATCCTTACATTAATCTTCTAACTCAAAGTTCTCATTAATTTCTTCATCTACTTCTATTACTACTACTACTACTACTATTATTTTTATTATTATTGTTGTTGTTGTTATTTACATTCTGTAATATATCCCTTTGATCTTTTCATAACCTCAGTATATAGGCTGGAAACCTGTGACCCGATCTTTTGGATCATTCTCAGGTGTAACAACGCCACGTACTGAGTATTATAATTATTATTATTGTTATTGTTATTGTTGTTGTTGTTGTTGTTATCGTCTTGTTATTTATAATTTATACAATTAACCTCTCTGTGGTTCGACCCCGGTCTTGCCGGGTTATTTATTACTTCGACACTCCTGCACTTGGGAAAAGACATCAAGCTTTTGGTCGTGTCAAGTTTTTGGCGCCGTTGCCGGGGAGGTAAATTCTTGTATAAATTATAATATTTAATTTAGTTTCTCTTTTCACTTTTCATTTTATTTAACTTTTGTTTTCTTTGTTTTGTTTTGTTTCTTTTTCTTCTATTTTCTTTTCTTCCTTTTATTCTCTTCTTACACGTGCATGAGAGTTTGGTCACGTACATTAAGTGGTCGACTTTGTAGGGTATCTTCATCATTTTCGGAAAATATGGCCGAAGAAGATAATCAATCGCTTCATAATGAGAATAATGAGAATAACCGTATGAGAACACTTAGAGACCACATGAATCCCACAAGAACAAGTGCACCCTCATGCATAGTTTTCCCTCCTGATGCATCTCATTTTAATTTTAAGCCAGGCATTATTCAACTTTTACCATCTTTTCATGGCTTAGACTTAGAAAATCCATACTTGCATTTAAGGGAATTTGAGGAGGTCTGTAATACCTATAATGACTCAAATTGTAGCATGAACACACCATTCGATTAAAGCTTTTTCCTTTTTCATTAAAAGATAAAGCTAAAACATGGCTACAAAATTTGAGACCGGGATTCATTCGTGCTTGGGATGAAATGCAACAACAATTTTTAAAGAAGTTTTTTCCATCTCACAGAACAAACTCTTTCAAAAGACAAATCATCACTTTCACTCAAAAACCAGGAGAAACATTTTACCAATGTTGGGATAGGTATCGAGATTTGCTTAATACTTGCCCACATCATGGTTTTGAAACATGGAGATTGGTTTCACATTTTTATGAGGGTTTAACACCTAGAGATAGGCAAATGGTTGAATTGATGTGCAATGGAACTTTCGAAGATAAAGACCCTAATGAAGCAATGGAGTACCTAGACTTGCTAGCCGAAAATGCTCAAAATTGGGACACCACAGGTACTTATGAGGCACCAAGTAAAACTCAACCCCATACATCTAGTGGAGGTATGCACAACCTTAGGGAAGATCATGACCTCCAAGCCAAGTTTGCATCTTTAGCTAGAAAAGTCGAGGCACTAGAATTAAAAAAGAGTGGTCAATTAAAATCTGTTCAAGACATTGTGTGTCAAATCTGTGAAACAAATGAGCATGCAACCAATGATTGTCCAACTTTGCCTTCTTTTAAGGAATGCCTCCATGAACAAGCTCATGCTTTAAACAGTTTCCAAAGGCCCAACCATAACCCATACTCGCAAACATACAATCCTGGTTGGAGAAATCACCCAAATTTCAGTTGGAAGAGTGACAACAATAATGCACAAACTTCACAGCCACCATTTCAAGCACACCATAATTTCCAAAATTCTCATGGATATGCACCTCCTTATGCTCCACCTCCTAGAAGAAATCTTGAGGAAACATTGCATGCATTCATTAAAAAGCAGGAGACAATCAACACTCAACTTGCTCAAAGCATGACAGATTTTAAAGATGCTCTTGCAAAATTAACATCTGCTCTCAGTTTCCAAGAGAAAGGTAAGTTTCCTTCTCAACCACAGCAAAATCCAAAGGGGCAATACAATGCAAATGCAAGTAGTTCTGGAAGCCAACATATGGATCAAGTCAAATCAGTCATCACTCTTCGTAGTGGTAAGGTTATTGAAAAACCTATTCTTGAACCTTGTGAGAAAGATGATGAATCTATCTCTGAGGGTAAGGAAGGGGTTGAACCTGAACATTGCAAAGAAAAGGTTGATTCCCCGCCAGCACTTCCATTTCCTCATGCCATGACCAAACAAAGGAAAGTCAATCACAACTCTGAAATCTTTGAAATTTTCAAACAGGTAAGGATCAATATACCTTTGTTGGATGCTATTAAACAGGTACCTTCCTATGCTAAATTTTTGAAAGATCTGTGCACTGTGAAGAGAAAACTGAATGTGAAAAAGAAAGCCTTTTTACCCGAACAAGTAAGTGCCATTCTTCAGAACAATAATGCTTTGAAATATAAAGACCCTGGTTGTCCTACAATTTCTTGCTTTATTGGAGAACATAAAATTGAAAGAGCCTTACTTGATCTTGGAGCTAGTGTGAATTTACTTCCATATTCAGTTTTTCAAAGTCTCAATCTAGGTGAGTTAAAACCAACTTCTGTAACTCTTTTACTCGCCGATAGATCTGTAAAAGTGCCTAGAGGAATAATCGAAGATGTGTTAGTACAAGTCGATAAATTCATTTATCCTGTGGATTTTATTGTCTTGGACACGCAACCTATTGAAGCATGTAATTCATTTCCTATTATTTTAGGACGTCCGTTTCTTGCAACTTCTAATGCATTGATTAATTGTAGGAATGGACTCATGAAGTTATCTTTTGGAAACATGACATTGGAGATGAATATTTTCAACGTTTGCAAGCAGCCTGGAGATGATAATGATTTACAAGAAGTAGATCATATTGAAGAATTAGTTCATGATCAACTGGAATCTACTTTGAGTAAAATTGAGTTGGATGAATATGAAGATTTGCAAATGATTTATTCTCAGGAAGAAATCACGGATGAAAAAGGCAGCGAAAATATTAATGCTGATCTTTTGTCAGGAGTGACAACAGATTTGACATTTGACATCCCACCAATCGATGATTACTCTCCTGACGAATCCTTACTTTCTCATAGTTCAATGATTTGGTTTGCTAAAAATATCAATTTTCTTGCTATAGGACATTTGCCAGCTCACTGGAGTACCGAAGACAAAGGAAAGTTTTTGAACGAAGTGAAGAACTTTTACTTAGATGACCCTTACTTATTCAAAAATTGTCCTGATCAAATATTTCAAAAATGCATTCCCGACAATGAGGTAAGTAATGTCATTAAACTTTGTCATTCTAAAGCATGTGGGAGTCAATTCTCATCAAGAGAGACGACTGCAAAAATCTTACAAAATGGATTTTATTGGCCCACCATGTTCAAGGACACACATGCATTCTGCAAAACTTGTGAAAATTATCAAAAAGTTGATACTGGTCAAAAAGTTTTGCTTTATAATTCTCGACTCCATTTATTTCCTGAAAAACTGAGATTAAGATGGAGCGGTCCATTTATTTTGAAACACGTGTATCCTTATGGGGCCCTTGATATTGAGAATCCAAAGAATGACAATGTTTCGAAGGTAAATAGACATCGTTTGAAAGCTTACGTTGATGAGTTTCCTAGTGAAAATGAATCCATTAGTTTGAATAATCTTATTGATAAAGGTTGATTATTTTCTTTTTCTCACATTTTTTTGTTGCTTTTTAGTGTGACTTTTGTTTTGCTAGTCCCTCACCCCGGTCAAATGGCGGATAACGGTACTCCGTGACTCTTAAGTCGGTTCTTTCAGTTTCCCAAATAACTGATATTTATATATATTTGTACAAATCTCTGCTCTTTCTCCCTTCTTTGAATATTTTCCCCAATTCTAATTTTAAAATGGACACCACTCTTGAAAAGTTGAAAAGGTATTTTCCCGCTCTGCCTCAAAATTCGATTACAAAAATTTACCGTGCTAGGTGTGCAAGATTGAGGTTGTTAATGAATCATGGAATTCCTGAAGATATTCGCTGGTTAATTGAAGCAAAGGTCCGATTATCAGGTGAGTCCTCCAATTCTTTCATTTCACACATGTCTGGAACAGGTAAAAGCACTTTTGCAAAGAAACGTCGTGCAAAACGACTAAAAGTCTGTCACAGATGTGCCAGATGGACTTGTAATGCGACATGTCGTTCTTTAGGAATGGTATCTGTAAACCGTGAAGATAAGATACAATTCATTAAGGATGGTCTGAGTAAGGGGTCTTTAGATAATCTTTTGTTGACCCTTGAGACGCATCCTAGTGGAGATGTGCATCGTGTAATTCATGATTTATAGCCACAATTCCATAAAGAACATGATCGACTTAGTCTTGGGAATCTGACTAAAAAAGACCATGTTTGCCAGTTTTTAAGAAAACTGGATGGGAAGCCTATCCCCAACCCATAGAGGGCGTTTAAGCCGTTCTTGGACGTAAAACCAAGGGAAGATGTGAGCCACAATCACAACTACCTGTACATACATGCTTTTTCAAAATAAATAATTAATAAAGAGAGAGAGAGAGAGAGTTTGTGAGACTACAGCTGGCCTACATATAGGTGGTATGATTGCATTTTCACTTTTTCATCTATAAATTCTTCTCTTCCTTCCCTTCATTTCTACTCATCCCATATATTCATCAAATATAGAAGTGTGTAGAAATGGCAGGTTCCTCAAGTCATCATATAAGAAATATTTGTGTTTTCGGTGGATCCAGTTCTGGGAAAGAAAAAGAGTTTTTAGAATCAGCAAATTATCTTGGTCGGGTACTAGCTGAAAGAAAGATTCATTTAGTGTATGGGGGAGGCAGCCTTGGGTTAATGGGAGGTGTGTCAATGGCCGCATTTTTAGGAGGCAGTCAAGTTTTGGGGGTTGTCCCCAAAGCTTTAGCAAATGGGGACATCATTGGAAAAACAATTGGAGAAGAACTACAGGTCCCAACAATGTCTGATCGACTGAATACCATGTTTAACCATGTTGATGCCTTCATTGCCTTAGCAGATGGTCTGAGCACATTGGAAGAGATCTTTCATATTTCATCTTGGGCCCAACTGCACATTCACTATAAACCTATAGGTTTGTTAAATGTTAATGGTTTTTATGATAAGTTGCTATCTTTCCTTGATCAAGCTGTGGAACAGGAATTTCTAACATCTTCGGCACGACAAATCATAATCTCTGCTGCTACTGCTGAACAATTGATTGACCAACTACAATCTTTCATCCCTGTCATTGATCCCTGCATGAGTCGTCTAGATTGGTCAACTAAGGAAAGCCGTAAAAAGCTTAGATTAGATTTGAGCCTTCATCTGTGAAACCTTGTGTCTTTTGGTTTTATTAATAGCATATTATTTTGTTTTGTTACTTCTTATATTTGTTTAAGTGTGTTTCAGGTTTGTCATTGTTCATTGTTTCAGGTGATGTCTTCTATACTCTATCTTTCTACCTTAGGACATTGAGGACAATGTCTCGTTTTGGTTGGGGGGAGAGGGTAGTAGTTTTAAAAAAAAAAAAAAAAAAAAAAAAAAAAAAAAAACTAACCAAACTAACTGTTGTTGTTTTTAAAAAACCATTTGGCAAAACTGTTATTACTAGGATGACAGAGTAAAGAGGAATTATTCTTGAGACGTATCGTAGTAAAAAATTTTCTAATGGTTATTTGCAATATTCATAACAAGGCCTATTAGAATACTTCTTGAAATATTCAAGTTTACAAACTCTCGCATTGTTATCACTTGATTCTGCTCATATACTCATTTAACAAGTATTATTAAACCTTCATTTTCACACACACACTTTAACATATGATTATGGGTTGCACATTGGATTATTACATTATTTATGTTCTTTTGTTGAAGGTAACAACTAAGGGTAAGGGTTAGTATATAATTTGCAAAAAAAAAAAAAAAAAAAAAAAAGAAGATGATAATATTGATGATAATAAAAACGTAGATAAGTTTGGTTTCGTAGCCTCCTTAACCTAAGCAATTAAGCCCGAAGGGGTGTTTTAACACCTAATACCCTAAAGTCAACTGACTTGGGAGTTATTGGCCCAAAGCTTGTTACATGGGTTAAGGAGAAAAGCTTAAGGGAATCAAACATTGCACTATCTACGTATCAGTATCTGCAACCCGAGTTGTTAAGCTCGTAGGGGTGTCTCAACACCTAATGCCCTAAGACCAACTGGTCTGGGAGTCATTAGCCTAAAACTCGTTACATGGGTTAAAGATACATTGTGTTTTAAGTTGTATGTGTATATAAATAAAAAGAAAAAAAAAAAAAAAAAACAAGAAGAAAAAAATCCCAACCCAAGGAAGTTCACCTTAAACATTTGAACATAATATTGTTTTCTTCCAACAAAAGCCCCATCATCTATGTTTTCATTGAGCACACAAAAAGAAGGTTTATTAATATCTTGTTTACGAAGTATGAAGCAGGAATATAAATTTAATGAGAGTTTGTTTATCTGGATAGATTAATGGAAGTTGAATGATGAATGCCTTGCTTTGTGGAACTTGCAAATTGTTTCTCTATTTTAACGCTTTAGATTACTAGGGACTAGTAATAAGCTGGTTGGGGGGTGTGATTAGTACTTAAAAGTACATGTTTATCAAGGTTTTATATCATCATTTTGCACTTGAAGTATCAATAACTCCTTAACTAAAGCATGTTTTATAATAACAAGTTTGATATTATAAGATACCTTAATTTATGGTAAATGCTCATTTTAAATGCAGGACTATCACATAAATAAAAGGATTGATTGATGAGTTTAAGCATTGAAAGTTAAAGGACAAAGAGATGGCCAAACTTAGAAAAGAGATGTCGGTGCAGTCCAAACCGGAATATTGCTCGGTAATTGGATCATATCTGGAGCTCTAGATTTCGGATTTAGGTCCACTTTATATGGATGGAAAGGTAAGACAAAAGCCTACAACTTTCATGAGGAGGCCAAGATTTGAAAAGGTCGTTTTGAAGTCCAAATTGAAGGAACAACGAAGAAGTCCGAAGCTGTCCTGCAGCCCAAACACTATTTAGTGTTCAACCCATATCTTGAGTTCTAGAAGTCCAAATGACCTCATCTTTTTTTTGTTGGAAAGCTGAGACAATTTCCTAGAACATTCTTGAGGATTCTGGGCAAATTATGATGTTAGCAATGACGTCTTGATCAGACAAGAAGATAAGATTGTTATCTAGTCAAGATGTGGCCACCCACTCATCAATTAGTCAACAAATCAATAGTTCCAAATTTTGGCCTATAAAAGGAGGCACTTACCATGTATTGAGGCATCTTGGTTTCCAGATCAAGATCATGCTCTTGCTTTCTCTCTTTGTATTGCTTATGTCTTGCTTTCATTAATATCAAGTTTATGCACTTCATTTCCTTTTCCTTTGTCTAGTTAACTTCTTTCTCATTTATGTTCTTGTCTTGCTCATTTATGTTTCTTTCTTTCATTATGTTTAGTTAAGTTAATTATGTCAAGGTGAAAAGGGTACACTAATGGTGTAAGAATAAGTATAATATAAACTTAACATGGACCTTAACGTTGGATACTAACATGTTTTATATTTGTTATCTTGTTCACTTTTAATACTTTGCTTGTTAAATGGTTAATCTAGATTTATGTTGTATAACACTTGGTACAACAAATACTTGGTACTTTCATAGCCCATACTGTATGGTATAACCGACACCTGAGCTATGAAAGGGACTTGATTTGTTGTTAACATAAGTTATAATCATGAATGCCTGCCAACATTTACAAGTATTAGCTTTATTCGAATAAGATAACTAATGTAATCATGTTAACAATTTATAATCTGATTGGAACCTCCTTTATGTGTGGTTTCCAATTGAGTAATAAGAGTTTATATTATACTTGTTTGAAGTACCATTAGTGGATCCTCTAACCTTGACATTTGTTTTTATCATTGTTTAATCCTTACATTAATCTTCTAACTCAAAGTTCTCATTAATTTCTTCATCTACTTCTATTACTACTACTACTACTACTACTATTTTTATTATTATTGTTGTTGTTGTTATTTACATTCTGTAATATATCCCTTTGATCTTTTCATAACCTCAGTATATAGGCTGGAAACCTGTGACCCGATCTTTTGGATCATTCTCAGGTGTAACAACGCCACGTACTGAGTATTATAATTATAATTATTGTTATTGTTATTGTTGTTGTTGTTGTTGTTATCATCTTGTTATTTATAATTTATACAATTAACCTCTCTGTGGTTCGACCCCGGTTTTGCCGGGTTATTTATTACTTCGACACTCCTGCACTTGGGAAAAGACATCAAGCTTTTGGTCGTGTCAGATATCCTGAACTCATGATCTGAATTACAAGTTTTCCATGTTCACTTGAATTGGGTTGGGGCTTTTTTTTTTTCAATTTATTTCATCCTTTTCCTTTATTATTAATGTTTATAACTTGATTAGTACTTAAAAGTGCATGTTTATCAAGGTTTTATATCATCATTTTGCACTTGAAGTATCAATAACTCCTTAACTAAAGCATGTTTTATAATAACAAGTTTGATACTATAAGATACCTTAATTTATGGTAAATGCTCATCTTAAATGCAAGCTTATTACATAAATAAAAGGATTGATTGATGAGTTTAAGTATTGAAAGTGAAAGGATAAAGAGATGGCCAAACTTAGAAAAGAGATGTCGCTGCAGTCCAAACCGGAACATTGCTCGGTAATTGGATCATATCTGAAGCTCTAGATCTCGGATTTAGGTCTATTTTATATGGATGGAAAGGTAAGACAAAGGCCTACAACTTTCATGCAGAGCCCAAGATTTAAAAAGGCCGTTTTGAAGTCCAAATTGAAGGAACAAAGAAGAAGTCCGAAGCTGTCCTGCAGCCCAAACACTATTTAGTGTTCAGCCCATATCTTGAGTTTTAGAAGTCCAAATGACCTCATCTTTTTTTTGTTGGAAAGCTGAGACAATTTACTAGAACATTCCTGAGGATTCTGGGCAAATTATGATGTTAGCAATGACGTCTTGTTCAGACAAGAAGATAAGGATTGTCACCAAGTCAAGATGTGGCCACCCACTCATCAATTAATTAACAAATCAATAGTTCCAAATTTTGGCCTATAAAAGGAGGCTCTTACCATGTATTGAGGCATCTTGGTTTCCAGATCAAGATCATGCTCTTGCTTTCTCTCTTTGTATTGCTTATGTTTTGCTTTCATTAATATCAAGTTTATGCACTTCATTTCCTTTCCTTTACTTAGTTAACTTCTTTCTCATTTATGTTCTTATCTTGTTCATCTATGTTTCTTTCTTTCATTATGTTTAGTTAAGTTAATTATGTCAAGGTGAAAAGGGTACACTAATGGTGTAAGAATAAGTATAATATAAACTTAACATGGACCTTAACGTTGGATACTAACATGTTTTATATTTGTTATCTTGTTCACTTTTAATACTTTGCTTGTTAAATGGTTAATCTAGATTTATGTTGTATAACACTTGGTACAACAAATACTTGGTACTTTCATAGCCCATACTGTATGGTATAACCGACACCTGAGCTATGAAAGGGACTTGATTTGTTGTTAACATAAGTTATAATCATGAATGCCTGCCAACATTTACAAGTATTAGCTTTATTCGAATAAGATAACTAATGTAATCATGTTAACAATTTATAATCTGATTGGAACCTCCTTTATGTGTGGTTTCCAATTGAGTAATAAGAGTTTATACTATACTTGTTTGAAGTACCATTAGTGGATCCTCTAACCTTGACATTTATTTTTATCGTTGTTTAATCCTTACATTAATCTTTCAACTCAAAGTTCTCATTAATTTCTTCCTTCTCTTCTTTATTATTGTTGTTGTTGTTGTTGTTATTATTATTATTATTATTATTATTTGTTCATAAACTCAGTATATAGGCTGAAACCTGTGACCCGATCTTTTAGATCATTCTCAGGTATAACAACGCCACGTACTAAGTATTATTATTATTATTATTATTATTATTATTATTATTATTATTATTACTATTACTAGTACTACTTTTGTTATTATTATCGTTATTATCGTTACGTTGTTATTTATAATTTATACAATTAACCTCTCTGTGGTTCGACCCCGGTCTTGCCGGGTTATTTATTACTTCGACACTCCTGCACTTGGGAGAAGACATCAAGCTTTTGGTCGTGTCATAACTCAAGCCATGATGTTTTTTTTTTTCCGCTTTAAAAACACATTGGCAATGCTTTAAGATCATTATTTAGGTTACAAAAAGAAATTGACTAGGCTCATGGTGAAGTACTAACCACCTATCTAGTTAAATAACTACAACCCTACCACTTCTTTATGCATCATTTTCTCAACTAATTGAGATGGTGCATGAAAACTCGTGTAATATCTATTTGATATTGTTGTAATTATAGTAATATTGGATTGTGTTATATTGAATAATTATAAAAAACTAAGATGTGAGGCACTTTCATTGTTCAATATGTATTATGCACTCTCTCACAAATCATCGTGAATTGAAATAATTAATTTTCTCACAATTGTCCATTTTTAATCTATAAAAAGGGATAATATCAGTGTCAATTAGTTTCACTTAATGAGTGTAGTTTCACCAAGTGTTTGACCCATACATTTGGCCTATTTTTTAATGCCTAGGCATGCTGGCCAATCAAACCTACACACCTAAACTCCTTTTTTTTTATTTTTCTATTTTATATTTGGCTCAAAAAATAATTGATAAAATACTATTGTGCAGTTGACAAGTTGAAGTAGCAGCTTTCGTATTATTGTTTGATTTATTAAATCCCGAAATTAAAGAATTAAAAACCATCAAGAATTTGACAGGATGCTATTGATCAACGGTTTGTCTTCGCCATTAAGAAGATTGAATATTCTAATATACCAACGAGGACATAATAAATTGTGAATAAGGTCGATAGGTGTCAAAGTGCATGTGTTAGGCAAGTTTTGACTAGGGTTTTCTTCACCCTTTACGTGCTAAACATAACCTAATGTAATTAATTAGCATATTAAGGTAAGGAAGCTGACTCTTCAACTCGTGCTGCCCAGTTTCTAAGGGAATGGTGTCTCCTAAAAAAATGATTAGTATAACTATGAAGAAATAATAACCCTCCTCCTTTTGTTCTCGTCATTATTGGGGGTTAAATTGAAAATATCATGAGTGGATTAGATAAAAGCAACGGTCGGGAGATGCCATTAGTTACAAATAATAGTAAATTTGATGTGGTCGGCCTTTGGCCTCCTTGCCTTTACAAGTTAATGAATGAAGAAGATGATGTTTGGTGGTGTGTGACGTGCGGATTTCCATAATTATATGGACGAGAAAAGAAGATGTTATCAAGAGCTAAACATTTTATTTCACTCCAAATGTAATTGACTAGAGTTAATTATTTCGTGGAGAGACATGGATAAAAAAGAAGAGAGATGAAGATGAGAAAAAATTAAAATATTATTTTTAAACCTAGATATTACTACTCTTATCATTATTTTTATAGGATGGAACTTGAGTTTTTTTCCCCATACTTGCGCATAATAGGCTTTTAAAACAACTAAAGGTATCTACTCTGAAAATAATATAAAATTTCTCTATCAAAAGCATCATTTTATGCAATCCACTTATAATCTTTTTCATCTTTATAATTCAAATAAAGAATGTAATGAGCAACCACTAAATAAATAAAGTTTGGTATTGGAGCTAGGTTTTGATTAATGCTTATGAGCAACCACTAAATAAATAAAGTTCTTGTTCCAATGCTAGACACAGGTTTAATTTATCTTGTGCCTTTAGATTTGATCAAATTAGTACATCAATATAAAAGCATAATTGATCCTTTAACCATAATTGGATGTCATACTTTCATACCCCTTCATCCATCTTTATGTCTCGTTTTTGTTATTTTAACTAACCCTCCTTGGTTGATCAAATAACAACCAATAAATTGATGACAAGTGTCATTAAGTCTCACCACCCTAAAAATGAGCTAATTATGATATTTTTAAGAAATAAAAAAACATATTAAAAAAAAAAGCACTTGATTTTTTGAATGAATAACTCTAATCCTAATATAATAATTGGCTTTCATCTTTTTAAAATCTCTAAAACCCTCAAAATCAATATCAAAGATGTCTCTTGTTTCTCAATCTCATCATCTAGTATGTCATCATCAATTGAGTTGAAGGTATGCTTTGTTATTCATTAGTCACCAATATAGGATTATAATGGTCCAGGAATAAGGTGTGGATTTAATTTGAAGACACCTAGAAAGACATCATGGACCATTAATAACCTAGATGCATGCTATGTTGTCTTACCCAGATATAAATGAGACTCCCTAAAATAAAATGGGAGAATATATGTTGAAAATTAAAGTCACCACCTAGTAATTAGAGGAAACTAGAAATTCTAAATATTAACACTAGCTTTAAAGATTCAGGTAAGGAGTTAGTTATGTTAAAGGAAAGAATGATGTCACCCTTATTGCATTATTTTTTAAGAAAGATAACCTCATTGTGTGTTTTCTCTTAAATCTATCTTTTAATTGCCATTAAATATAATAATTATTCTATAAACTTATTTATAGTTTATTTTAATTACTTAAAAAAAATATGATGTTGGTCCCTTAGAAAAGAAGACTCATCAATTAAATTACTTTAAAAATTTTTAATGTAGGTCCTTTAAAATATAAAATCTTTGGTTAGGTTATTGGCAGACAAAAATTAGGATCAATTTTTTTTTTCTCTTTTTAGAACAAGCTTTCTCTTTTTAATTTTCCACAATACTACTGCACTTCACTCGAACTCTGTTGACCAAGTTTTTTTTTTTTCTCATCGTTCACCTTTCTCTCTATGTTTCTTCTTAGAATTCTTTCTCACACACTCTCTCTCCTTGTCTCTATATATTTCTTGGTAGGGGAAGGGATATCTATAAAAGGGAATTTATGGTTGTTGAGGGTGTCAAGAATTGAAATAGAAATGGTTGAAAATCTAAGGATTGAAAAGCTAATATTCTATGATTGAGGGTTGACTATGAGCATGTATTTGGCTTATATTTTAGGGTTGATTCAAGGGATCAAAAGATGATTTCTCGATCCAAAATCATAGTTGGTATGTTAATGAGCAAGGTTCATGCGTTTTCATGATTCTAGAGAATCAATCATGGTCTAGAATTAAAGCTAAAGATCAGGATTCAAGCTATAATCATTGGACTTAATGGGATTTTCAAAAATAAAAACAGTATCTAAACAATGTGTCGTTCCATTCAAAGTGGAATGACATGTTAATTCAGATTCTATACAACGTGTCATTTCATTTAAAATGGAATGACATGTCGTTTACAATTATAATTAAGGTTGGGTGATTATAAAAATGATATCATTACAAAGGTGTCCAAATCCAATTTAGTCCCTTAATATTGACTCCTTTTTTGTTTTAATCCTTGGTTTTTTAGATTTATAAATTAACCTAATTAAGAGATTTATCTTCAGATTTTATTTCAAATAAGCCCTTAATTAACCTAATTATGAATCCTATATCTTGACATTTTATTTAATTTGGTCCCTAGTTTCCAAAATTGTGCATTTTTAGCCAATTTAACTTTTGACTTTTATTTTCTTATTCAATTAAGTCCTTTATGGACTTTTTAATTTGGTAATTTATTTCAAATTCATCCCCAATTCTTTAATTTTTCTAATCATAGCCAAATTAAACCCTTTTTTTCTACATTTTCTCTTCAATTGATTCCCTAATTGCAAACCAAACCATTCATGGATTTTTAAAAAAAATTCCCTAACTCAATCCTTGGCTTGTTAAATTCAATTATTTGTCCATATTTTTCCTCAACTATATTATTTATTCCTCTCTTTTTTTTTTGTTAATCATTTATATTTTTCGGATATTTCTTGATACTCTAAATTAAACAAACTTATTAAAAAGATGTTTTCGAAATATTTATTTAGAAAATAGAGGGGGGTAAAATTTCAGGTTATTACACTAGGTATAAGGTTTCATGCTTGTTCAAAACCTAAAATAAAAGTTATGATTTCTTTACTTTTTGTTGATCCTTTGCTTAAGGAACAAGTTAATAAAGTGTTAGTGTATATGCATTATAGCCAATCGGTTAGTTAAATATGGCACTGACTTTGTTCATATAAAACATATTTATTAGTAATTAAACATGCTTTATCTTTAATATTTATTATGTTTGATTAATGAGTTTAGTGTAAAGATAAAGTACATAAAATAAAAATGTTTTGCAAAGAAAATTATGAAGTTGCTAAAATTATAAAATTCTTATTACATCATAACATCATTTCTAAATATTCTTAGTTGGTGTTTTATTAAGATTTCACATTACTTAGAGTTGTTTAGACTAATATATATTATGTTATCTTCTTTATGGAAAAAAAACGGTTGTTTTTATAAGTTGAGATATGAAGGATACTTGAAATTAATATATTATTGTTTGTCAAATGACATGTAGACTGAACTAACCAATATAAGGATTGCATATAGAGATATCTATATCTAGAAAAGGCTCATGTGATAGTTTTATAAGTAATATTTATACTTGAGATCACCAATTTATCTTATATAAGAAATGTTATGCATTGATCCTAACTATATGTTGTTCAAATCAAAAAGGCTCATGTGATAGTTTTATAAGTGATATTTATACTTGAGATCACCAATTTATCTTATATAAGAAATGTTATGCATTGATCCTAACTACATGTTGTTCAAATCAAAGGTAACAAACAAGTATAAATTGAGTATAACATGAATTGTATGAAGGTATTTTGAGTGATCAAGAGAGGATTCATGACGCTAAATGAATTAAGGATAGTGTTTCATTTGTTATAAAAAAAGTTATAATTGTGAAATCCTTGAACAATGTGAATTAAGATTTGAAAGAGTTTCAAATCTTATTCAAAAAATAATTACTAAGGTGTTCAGAATAAATATGATCTGACAAAAGCAAACACACTTTATACTATAATATTTAAATCAAAATATTCTTGATGAAAGGATACTAAATACACCGAGAAATAATTACTAAAAGATTAAGTAAAACAAGAAAATTGGTTATCATTCCCAATTCTTTTTTAACAGTTTTGAGATGATTGTCCACATGCTTAGGCTCGCATTATACATTGAACTTTTGATTAATTTTTGTAGCCACCTAAACAAAAGATTCTACTTTAAAGGTGGAAGAATGCTTGTTTCCTTTAAGTGTCTCCTCGGCTAATATCTCAAGTAAAATGTAAGATATAAGCTTAGACCATGTGAAGTGCTTACCCTTTCATTTTTCATTCTTCGTGGTACTCATTTCTATAAAAAAATCACAAATTGAGACAAAATAATGCCTCATCGGCTAATATCTCAAGTAGCATGTGAGACATAAGCTTAGACCATGTGAAGTGCTTACCATTGCATTTTTCATTCTTCGTGGTACTCATTTCTACAAAAAAAAAATCACAAATAAAAAAAAATAGAATTAATATTTAAAAAAAAACATGAAATACATGAGAAATTATAATAAAGTCAATAAGCAATCCAAATATATAACAAAGTTAATACAAACTCAAGAAAAACATAATAAAAACAAACACATATAATTAATACTCAATTACTAGTTTCTTTGAATGTTATAAATCATTCTACATGGTTGATGCAATTATTTCTCTTTTTTGTTATCCAATCCTTATTCTCCTCCCTCTCTTCTCATTGCTTAAGTTGATTGTTCTTCTAATTGGTTCACTTTCTAAACATATTTCTTTCATAAAAAAGTCATAAGAATCCACTTTCATTATGTGATTATGAATAACACAACATACAAGCACAACATTCATTTATATTTCATAAGACCAAAAAGGTTTTCCATAAATTGATTTAAAACAACTCTTCAAAATACCAAGCCCTCGCTCAATAACAGTTCTCAATAAAAAGTGTCGAAGATTAAATAGCTTCTTTTTATTTTCTGGTGAATGTTTTGTAAACTCATTCAAGTGGTATCAAACTCCACAAAAAGGAGAAATGATTCCTTTTCGAATACCGTAACCAGCATCACCAAGATAATATTTTTCTACAAATAAAAAATAAAACCTATTACTATCTTTATCTAATTAGACAATTTGTTTGTTTATTGCATATAATAAATATTTAATTTATACCTTCTAGAACTTTTAGACCACTAGGTCTTGATAATAAATCGCCCAAAACCCGAGAATCATGTGCACTTCCTTCTCATCCAGCTAAAACGTATATAAACTTCAAATTAAAAGTTATAGTTGCTAAAATATTTTATGGTATTCCCTCTTTTCTACCTCGAAACTTTTCTTGAATTTCAATAGGAACATGGGTAGCATCAATTGCTCCCACACAATCCTATATAAATATGAAAAAATAATTTATAACCTTTTTTTTATAGATGTAATTAATTAATATATACAAATATTGGTATTGTTCTCATACGTTAAAATAAGGATAGAATCTACGATTATTCATTATCTCTGCAGAAACTGTACTCATGGGTCTTTAATAAGGTGTTTTGTATAATTTAAGAATTGATTTTAATACATATCTAAAGCAACGATATATGGTTTCAACAGACATATAGTATATATATAACACTAATAAAATGAAATCTTTGGTTTCGGCCTGTAATTTGTAAGAAGACAATTACTTGCTTCCTAATAGATACATTTTGAGTTAATCATAATAGGTCACAACTTGTGAGAACATCACACAAATTATATAATACAATTGGTTTCATACGAATTTGTTCGATGTAATGTCTATCACCTAAATTCAAAATGCTATCAGTATAGAATTCTCGTTGAGAAATTACATTTATACGTGATTATCTTGGTATATAAATTATTTTTCTTTCTTGTTCAATAATATATAACCCTGCAGCTATAACAATTACAACTACTCTCATATATGTTGTATGAATAATCTTATTATTCATAATAAGAAAGTGAAGTTTTCTGACAACAGAACCTAAAAGTTTTAGGGAAATAAACATTCAAAAAGCAGATCAAATACTTACGCAAGCAATATAAGAAATTATAATCAAACCGACACACATTATAAATTAAAAAGTTAGAAATAAAAGGAGATGACAATGTATCATAATTATTGCAATGATATTTGATTCTATAAACAAACAAGGCCTTAAAGTGGATTACTAGTTTGGCAGTAGATACTGAATGGTCAAGTTGGTGGTAAAGTTTGGCAGTAGTTGGTGTGCACACATATGCAAACAACATGGCTCAATACCATAATATGGTAAGAGTTCTCAATCCTTATATTTTATGGTTTGAAAATATAATTTTCTTGGAAAATTCATTCAATCTATTTACAGTTTCATAGTAACAAATTGTTTGTGCCCTTACTTGTTATCATTTATTGGTATAGACCGAGATTAGTTTACTAGGAAGGGTGTCTCATTCAAACATTATAAAGCTTTTGGGTTTTTTTATCTTGAAAATGAAGAGAAGATCCATGTCTATGAATACATGTAAAAAAAGAGCTTTCAGACTACCAAATATTTTATGTAGACTACCATTTATTTTCCAGTAAAGAGAAATCAATTATTCTTAATTTGGAGTTATTTATTGCAATATTAATCTCAACATTGTATAACTTTATTTTTTTCTCCTAACATGCATGTTTCTCCTGGTACATAGAAACCTAATCGAGTATTGTCATGGAAAATTAGGCTTAAAATTGCGATAGAAATTATTGAAGGGTTGTTTTACTTGCATTCATTAGAGCACCCAATAATTTTCAAATATATGAAGAGTCTATCGCATAAATAATTCCAAACAATAGCATTTGAGATTTATAAAAGCAAAGACCATTCCATTTCTTATAAGCATCTAAGATTGAATTAACAAGAAAATTAAGCAAGATCCTGTACCAAACAAAGGGTGGGAAATGTTATGTTTTTTTTCCCCCAAAAATCAAACAAAAACATGAAAAACATAGCAAATTAACAAGATCACAAGATTTATGCCACAATCACAACTACAAATCCAAACAAAGAAGAGGAAAACAAAAGACAGATAATAGAGAGACTTTTGAGGAAAAGGGTTATCAGAAATAAGATGATGTAATGCTTCAATGGAGATTGTTACATATAATAGAGCATAAAAAATAAATTATTATGATGATTTTTTGTTTCTGGTAAAGAGATTTAAGAGAGAGAGATTTGCAACAACCACGTAAAAGTATTTTTTTATAGAGATTTTCAATAAAACTATTTGAGACAGAGAAAGAGGGAGAGATTATGTTCCAATATTCCTGAGTTAAAATGAGATGTTTTTTTTGTAAAGAAAGGAAAGTGTTTTTCAAGGATAAGAAAAGAAAAACACTTTCCAGGCATTAAAGTTTAACTTTTTCTTTAATTA
This sequence comes from Populus alba, assembly GCF_005239225.2. NCBI lineage: Eukaryota > Viridiplantae > Streptophyta > Magnoliopsida > Malpighiales > Salicaceae > Populus > Populus alba. The sequence goes on from NC_133288.1 coordinate 12,476,419, forward strand.
AAATTTAGTTTTCTTTGACTAATTTTTTATAAATTTACTACACATAGAAAAGTGAGAAAAATAGTTTACAGGAAAGTGTTTTTCTTAAAACAAACAAGATTCTAGTTAATATAGAAATTTTTTATGAAAAAAGAATTGTAATAAACTAGTTTATTACCATCCTTGTTTAAATAGAATATTAAATTTCTTATTAGATTAGAATTTTTTTTGAATAATTTAATTTCTTTATTAGCTAGGATTTGACACCTATCTTTGTAATCTTAAGCAGAGCACCGGTCTAGAGTTCTCATCCAGCAACAGACAGCAGCAGCAGCCTTGAGCGGTAGTAGCTGCACTTCCTCTCCTCTATTTCAGCCGTGGACAACAGCAGCGCAGTTTCTCTCCTCCGCACTGTGAGCAGTTCTTCAGCAACAGCAGTAGTGGTTGTCCTCCCAGTTGCAGCAGCACCAGAGTTTTCTGTTCCTCTCGGTCACGACAGCAGCAAACTCCAGTTGCTTCTCTGCTGTTCAAGGCCAGCAACGTGAGCAGCAGCAGCAGTCTCTCTACAGTGGCTAAGCAACGTCCACTCCCTATCCTTCTCTTTTCACAGCAGCTTCGTTTTTCTTGTTCCAACCGAGAGATTCCAGTAGCCAGCAGCACTGTGAACAGCAGCAGAAGAATCAATCGAAAGTAGCAGGCCGTGAGCAGGAGTTCTAAGCTTCAGCAGGCCAGCAACCTCCGCCGTGGTTTTCCACCAACAGCCACCCCACACCAGCAACTTTCCCTTCATACCGTGAGCAGCAGCCTTCAATCCATTCCCAACCATTTCGATAACTCAGACGCAGGTAAGTTTCTCTTCCAGCCTTCACGTTAAAGAGTTATGTCCAGTAAATGTTTCATTCTTGCTGTAGTAATGGGTTGGTGAAGATAGGTTAATCTTGGGACCTGGCTTAATAAGTTTCATGGCTGATGATTTTGCTAAAGCCACTTTCCATGGGCTTAAATATGTGTGATATGGGCTTATGAATGTTTTGTTTGGACTTAGATCTTAGCATAAGTTTTGGGCTTGGTTTATGTTGGTTTTGGTTTCAGCTAGAAAGCATACCTCATGTGGTTGGGCTAAGCTTATGAAGAGCCTTAAGGCCAAGTTAGGCTTGATAAAAATTTTGTAAAAAAAAAGAAGCAATTTTTGGGTTGCGTAAGGTTTATTTAGCAAATACATTCCAAGAAAAATTTCAAGCCTTGTATTTTTATTTTTTATAGTGTTTTGCCAAACACGGCTTCAGCTATCTTTTAATAAATTTTCAAAGTTTTGGAGAAATAATTTTACAATTAATTTTGTGTTCCTCACCTTTTTTACCTTGTATTTAATATTTGGAATTGTGACCTCCAAATGAGATGTTTTTCTAGTATTAAATAAATTAGTTTCCTTCTACAAAACAACAAAAACTTTTATTCAAAAAGTCAATTTTTATTTTTATTTTTCATATAGGGCCAAGTCTCTCAATTTTTTTTTTTTTTTTTTACATATTTTAGCATATTAAAAAATCACAAAAATAATCTTTTTATTTTTTACATGTATTTTTAGATTTAGTAACTAATTTATTAAAGTCATGAGAACTTGGCCTACATTTCAAAAATACCAAAAATATTATTTTATTTGTTCCAATATCAAGGATTACAAACTTTTACATAAGATATGTTCTTGATATTAAAAGAAAAAATACAAAAATATGTTTCGACTTTAGAATGGATAGGTTTTAACCTGATAAGATAAGAAACTTCTTATTGAAGAAGACTTTTCTTAAACCTTAGACATACCAACAACTAGAAAACACATCAATAGCTTAATTTATATCAGTCAAACAAAAAATACAACTTACTATAGGTAAGGTGTGCTAGGGATAATACGTTCTCTCTATATACAACCAGTCCATTTATCCAAACTGTGAACCCAATTATGGTTCCTAGTGATAAAAAATACTAAGTGACGACTCCATCCTTTTTTTACCGATAAGAAACAAGAATTTCTTGTTCTTTTTCTTATCACCAAAGAGACCTCGATCCGGGAAGATGATTGACGCGACACCGCATATGTGCGACAATAACAGGACTAAATGGTTGGCCATATGTAAAGATGATGGATTAAAGGCTTGTTGTCAGATAAATATTCAAAATGGGATCTTGATTATACATGTTTAATACAAACTTTTTGATTAAATATAAATGTTTATTTATGTTAATGTATATTATGTTTCAAGTACGTCACATACCATACATTAGCAATAGATTATTTGTTTGCATTTATAGATTAAGCATCTACCTTGTATGTAAATGTCTTAAAAAACTCATTTTGGTTGTAATGTTTAATACAAACTTTTTGATTAAATATAAATGTTTATTTATGTTAATGTATATTATGTTTCAGGTACGTCGCATGCTATACATGAGTAATAGATTATTTGTTTGCATTTATAGATTAAGTATCTACCTTGTATGTAAATGTCTTAAAAATCTTATTTTGGTTGTATAACAAATAATGTAACTAAATGAATATCTAATTTGAAACTAGATTTATCATGCATGTAATTTTAAATTAATAATTACTTTTATTATGTGTATTGAAATTGTAATGTGTGTGTGTGTGTGTGTGTATGGAATGAAGGGGTAAGCTTAAGGCTACCTTATATGTTGAAATTGATGTGGTGATCCAAGATGGCTGGATCTAATGTATATGAAGAGTTGATGTATCAATTGCAGGATGTGAGATTTTTGGGAGGCTTCTTTTCATGGGAAAACTCTACTGAAATTTTGTTAAAATTATTTCTAACGTAAAAGGACTGCATGAAATTAATCAAATGAAAAAAGTTATTGAATAACCAATGAAAGACAAATCTTTATATTTTTCATGCAAAGTATTTTTATGAAATGTACAACTTGGTTGAACAATTTGGGGTTGTTAAATAAAAAGTGTATACTTGTTTATATTCTTATAAATAGAATACCATACCTTATATTTATTAGTTGTTTTTTTATAGAACATACAATATAGAAAAACTTCTAAAAATATAAAAGGAAAGAGTTAGCACTCAAAAGCATAACAATCTCTCTTCTAAAAGTGTAATAGAATTTTTCTCATTAGTGGTTCATATAGATTACTATTTTGCAACAATCTAGCCTTGAAAAAGTTGACCAAATCATAGAAAGAAGATCTAATCTTCAAGCAATCTTGCTCAAACCCTAAATGACCTTATATTATCAAACAAGAACCTTGAAACTCCTGATAAAATTTAAAATTATCATTTCTATTGTGTCGAAGAGTTTGGAAAACCTAACAAAAAAATATTTCTTAAATTAAATAGATGTGAGAGAGAGCTGTTTGAAACTATTTTTCAATTAGAACTCGAGAAAAACATGTTGGAAGAAGAGTTAAATCTTTTGATCTTTTAACTATTGAAATTCAATGTCAATAAGAAGAAAAAATAATTGATGACTAAAATAGAAGAAGAGGAACTACTTGGGATTAATGTTTATCATGTCAAGTTTTATTTTGTTGTTATTTTAATGAATGAACAATGAGATCGGGATATAACACATTTTAGTCATGAATGAAAAAGGTGGTTTCTAAATTTTAATTTGAGTATTTTATTATGATTTGCAATAAATTATTTAATCAACTACATTAAAAAAAAGGCAATAATTTTTTTTGATAAAATTAATATCCATTATATAATTTAAAATCAAAATCTAGAATTCAAAATGAAATAATATGAAGGTGAACAATATAAGAATTAGTATACCAATAGAAAGTAATCTCCAATGTTAATTTCAATCACTCACAACATCAAAATTAGTAATTAATTTTATTTTCAAATATAAAGTCATATTTTCTACAAGTATATTGTTTTTCTTTAATTGATCTATTGAAAAACAATTATGGCTACGCCATTAAGCCAAACAAATTGTTTTTCTACTTCAAAGTAAAATGCAACATTTCTTTATTTTCCAAGGGCAAGGATATGCATGTTGTTGTTGGACTCCTTATATACTCTCTTGGGTTTCACATTCTTTATGCATGTAAGTTTTATTTCAAGGTAATGTCTTAGTGGACGTCTAATTTGTATCACATAATGTATAAAAGAATCATTAGTTTAATTTTTAAATATTATAATATACACTCAATGTTTATAAGCATGCTTTCTAATTTTAGATAGATGTTACGTACATTTAAGTATAATAGGACTTTTATTTTTATTTAGCTCCGGTCACTCCTCCTTAATTGGTTGGAATATCCATTCCTATTTATAAAAGGTGGAGATGGTGTTTGAGATTTCTTTCACGCTCGAATCTTAGCTTTTGATTTGCTTGGAATGGATCACAAATATTGGTAACAAGCCAACAACTTGGTACTATAAAACCAAGTTGTTAAGGTTTATTGGGTCAGTCTCTATAGACTAGCGTTGTAGAAACTCTATGGGCAACCATTTGGTGGGAATCATATAGAGGTGTGGTACAATGTCAGGGTGTGAAGGAGGTGTGTTTGTTGTCTTGTTTGGCAAGGCTATATGAGAAGAAAAAACTGTAGCAAAGTGGCCTCAAAAGCAAGCATCTTCGGGATTTTTAAAGGAAGATGATGAATAGTGCCAAACAACATGTCATTTGGCCTTTATTATTATTTTTTGTCTTAATATTAAGTAAAATGACATCGTTTTATTTAAATAAATTGAAACCCTAGATTAAATTAGGTCATAAATTTCCTTTTTGATTTCAGTCCTCGATCTCCAATTTGTTCAATTGAATCTAAATTTAAGAATCAATTCTATTTCACTCCTACTGTATTTCAAAAGGACCTTTTGATTTTAGTGTTTTTTTCAACATTGATCTTGTATATTTTTAATTTCATCCTTAATTAACCTTTAAATTTCTAATTTCTTTAAATTCACCCCCTATTTATTCTATATGTTTTCACATCTTTTGCATCTTGATCCTCAATCCTAAATTTCTTCAATTAGACCTTAACCCCTAAACTTTTATTTTCTTGTAATTTCGCTCTTGGTTTTATCCAATTAAGCTTCTAAAAGTTTAATTTGGTCCTTCAAAATTCTAATATTCTCAATCAATCCCAAATTAGGCTTTTAAATTTAATTTTTCACCAAGTAAGTCCTTAATAAAATTAATTTAGCCCACATAAAAGTCTAAGAAGTCCTTGCACTTAATTAATTCTTTTAAATTTGGCCCAAATTATTTCTTAACCTTAATTAGGCCTATGACTAAAACAAATTAGCCATTTAAAAGTCTAATTAAATCTTCAAACTTAATTTTTATGCAAATTCATCTAATTTTCACTTTAAGTTAACCTTGATTTTACATTCTTCTAATATTCTCAATCAATCCCAAATTAGGCTTTCAAATTTAAATTTTCACCAATTAAGTCCTTAATAAAATTAATTTAGCCCACATAAAAGTCTAATCAAGTCCTTGCACTTAATTAATTCTTTTAAATTTGACCCAAATTATTTCTTAACCTTAATTAGGCCTATGATTAAATCAAATCAGCCATTTAAAAATCTAATTAAGTCTTCAAACTTAATTTTTATGCAAATTCATCTAATTTTCACTTTAAGTTAACCTTGATTTTACATTCTTCTTAAGGTGGCTCACTTAATTTTCCAACACTTTGCACTGTCACTGTCCCCCCCTCTCTTGTTTTAGCCAATGCACCATCTGCCTTGGTGTTGGACTTGTTTTCTTTCCAATTATTTTAGATCTCTACATGCTATTGAATCTCTTTTCATCCATTTAATTTTTCCTTACTTACCTGAACATTTTGGATGTGTTTGTGCGGCTTTTCAAAGGGAATTAATGGCTTAAACAACCCAAACTCTTAGAAAGCTTTTCATTCAGTCTTCTTAACTAAGTAGATCAATGGATTGATGAATATAGAGAAAAGGAGCTAATAAATTAGTTAATTGTTTTATATTTTCAAGTCATCTATGCTATATATTTAACAATTCCATTTTCCTTTTTAATAAAGGAACCTTAACATATAGGTTTTACCAAAATGCAGCGACCTCCTTTTTTGAACTACATAGACAACCCTCCACTGCTATTCTAAACTCCAATGATTTCATATTTAAAACTTCATTTATGTCAAGTGCAGTACATTTTCGCCTAATTAATTCAACTGTTGAAACATAGGGTTAACTTCTCTCAAACATTTGTTTGTTGTACATGCATGTGTTGTTGAGACATAAGGCTGCCTTCTTAGATTTTAGGTCTGCCCTCTTTTTTACTAGATGGACAAGCCTCTTTTGCTATTTTCTTACTGCAATTGTAACATGTCTAAAGTTTTGGTGGTGTAAATTGCACTACCATGTCATCTAATTAATGAAATTGTTGAAACATAGGGTAATGCTCTCTTAGCATTTTCATTGCCAACCATGCATGTATTGTTGCATCATATTATTAGCTTCTTACAAGTTTCCTAGCTTTGTGATTTTTTATTTCATTTTAATTTTTCATAACATGCTTGAGAAGATAGGCTTCCCAATTAGTCTTCTTAAAAAAAACCTCAGCTTTAGGATTCCCATCTTAGTTGCTTGTACTTTAGAGGTTGATATGTGATGTGCTCTTTGCATAACTACTTCTTCTTTTTTTCTTTTTCTTTTTTTCATTTAGATGCATGTTTTTTTATAGCATATTTCTTGCATTTTATGTCAAAAAAGCATTATTGCATGGAATCTACCACTCAATAAATCATAGGAAGATAGGTCTTCTTTTTTTTTTTGCATAATTACTACTTGCGCACTGTCAATTTATATGTACGATATTTGTTCAGAACTTCTTTCTCCACCTTATTGTTTTGTACAACACATTCCTACCCTTTTCTTGATCAATCTAGAACTAACAACTGAAGAAGAAAAATCTTAACATGACTTTCTCACCTTTTCATTGTTCTTTTGATGCAAGATTAATAGCTTTTGAACTTCCACCATATTGATCAGGATATTGATGTGAATCTCATGGATATAAATATTTAAAAACCCATAGTTAAATTGATCATTACCAAGAAAGGTAAATTCATACTTATGATTGAGCTTGACACAACAATAACCTATATTGAGACACCAAGACTATAGAAACTGAACCCCCCCTGACACCTATAAAGAGATACAAACAAGTAGAAGATGTTGTGAAGCTTGGTTAATTCTTTGATAAGTCATAATAGTTTAATAAAGAACCAAATTAAGAGAATTTCCTCACATGTATAATAGATTATTCTAAAATCAAAGTCTATAAAAAAAATAATCTAAATACAAGCTAAATAACTCTATATATAATAGGTAAAAACATCATAAACAAGTTTGAAAAAATAACAAAAAATTTATAAATAAAATAGAAATAATAATAATAAATCAACTAGGAAACTAATACAATTTCTGCATAATAGCTTTTGGACCTTATTGCATAGCCTTTCCAATGTATGGCCACTATGAAATTTTAAATCTATATGAAATAAGGCCTTTACAATTATCTGAAAAAATTCCAGCATCATTCAACAATTGGATAAAAAAATTATACTAGTCAATGTAAGACTGTGCATTAAGAAATATAAGCCTAAAACACCTCTAGTGTCTTTGAATGATAAGGAAACCTCGTTAATGAGAAAATCTATAAAACAAAAGAAATCACAACTTGTTGACATGGGAACCCTTGCCAAAATAATCTTAATTGTTGTCATCTATATTGTCCTTGTAGAAAAGAAATCCTCACTAAATAAGAAGTGCATAAATCATAAGAAAACAAATAGCAAAACTTGTATAACAACTTTTAGATAGTATCATGATGTCTTCTTTTTTTTTTTTAAGTTTGATTAACCTAATAATAAAACAAGACCTCTCAAAACTTCTGATGAAATGTCAACTTAATCCAACAATCAAATTGAGAGTTATGCTTGTTAGAATAAAACTATAGATTAAAAAATATTAAGCCAAAAAACAAATTTGATTGTCTAACTCTTGCATGGATCGTATCATTCCCTTTTTTTTTTTTCAAAAGGATTCGTCATTGAATCACCAATTGAAACAATAGTAAGATTAAAAGAAACAGATGCACTCACTTCATTACCTTTAATGTAAGTCTTTCGAGCTTTGTTTTGCTAATTTTTACCTCCAATGATGATGTATTAATATAACAGCTTTTCTATCTCATTTTGCATCCTTTTAGCATGAAAATTCTCTCTCTCATTTTATATCCATCCACGCTGATTTTAGAGGGAGACTAAAATTATTGTTTGAAAAATGTGTAAATGTATGTTCATATGGTTTTATTAGTATAAGAAATTATTATTGGGATAGGTGTTTAGATAAGGATGTGACAAATTTCGTGTTGTGAATGTGTTTTAGGAAAGTAGTGAAATATGAAACTTATGATATTGAGTAATTAAAAACCAATGTCAAAGTATGAGGAAGAAAAATTATAGCAGCATTGTTAGTAAAAAAGTATAAATGAGCATGGTTGGTATATGTGGGAGTTAGGGATATGTTTGAAATATATGAGTAAGCATGATTTACATGTATAAAAGTAAAGATTTTATTTGAATTGTATAAATGATAGTTAGATTGGACTGTGTGTATGTGGTATTATATGCTAAGTAAATGTGAAGGTTTAAGAAATAACATTTAGATTAAGGTTGTGGTAATTGGTTAAAGGAAATTGTGCATTTGTACAAAGTCATGTATTATTAGTTTATTAATTATTATGATTAGGAAAATTAAAATAGAATTATAGGTTGAGTATATAATTATCATGTGTGGAAGTTTAAAATTTTATAAACAGTAAGCAAAATTGTTGAATTGAATTTTTATTATGTCTTGGATATTTCACAATAGGAATTGAATATTTTGCAAGGTAAATGGATCATAACAGTGAAGTGTTATATATAAAAAATTGAATTGACTGCAATGAAAAATTTTAATATGATAAATGAAAATAAACCATAATGAATAGTGAGAATTTAATTAAATTGACCGCAATGGTAGAATTTAATATGAAAATTTTGATTTGGTCACAACAACGACCCTAGATAAAAGAAATATATAAAATGAAAAAAAATATTTTACAGTGTCAAAATTGGCATAAGAACTTTTTAAGATGGGAAAATATTTGAATATGCTAAGATAATGGACATAAGGGATATTTGAGACTTGAAATATATGTTTCAGCCAAAATTTTGGTTATAATGGAATAAATGAATATTTATGTATGAAAATTATATAGATGGTCAATATATATATATATATATATATAGGACAAAAAAAATATTTGAATATAAAAATATAAATAAGTCACAAAATGGCATGATGAAAATTCGAGATGAGAATTGGATAAATAAGCCATGAATGAGCATGAGTAATAGGGGGGAATGAAAAAATAATATGGATGAGCTTTGATTGAGATATTATATGTGGGAATTGAAAAGCGATACTAACAAGCAAGTTATAAGTGACACAAGGAATATCAAAATATACAAATAGAAGTAAGTGGGCCGGAAACACACAATAGATGATTAGATTAACATACAAAATCAATTGGTTAAAAAATAATTTATAAACGTGAAAATAAGTGAAGCGAATGATAAATCGAGGTAATAACCTTAAATGTTAAGGGTGTTATGATAGACTAATGAAATAAATGATTAAGTCAAGATGTGATCACGATTAAATAAGGGGGAAATGAGATTTTAAACTATTTGGTACTATTAACTAAATGTATTTGTGATGATTTTATAGAAATAATTGAATTAGATTGTAAGTGGAGATTGTAATGGATATATTCATGGTATCGACATGAAATTTTGTGAAAGAAATACTTGTGTTATGTTATTTTTAGAGTTGATAAAGTAATCAATTGAAATGAATATTTGTATATTGAAAATCTTATTTTATGTTCCTATGTCTTCTACAGGTGTTTTTCTATTTGTCCAAGGTATCTCGAGATCGTGTTCAGATCTTCAAGGATTATTTTATTTTAAGAAAAAGTTTGTAAAATTAGTTAATATTATATAATAAATTATTGTATGTTTATTAAATAGAAATGATGTATAGATTGTACAAATAATGAAAATGAATTATGAAAGAAAATACTCTTTCATGTACATGATAATTGGAAAGATGAAAAATTGCATAAAAAGTTCATAGTGTTAATGGCTGACATAGAAACCCTTGCCAAAATAATTTCAACTGTTTCCACCTAAATCGTCCTTAAAGAAAAAGAATCCTTACTAAATAAGAAGTTCAAAAATAACAAGGAAACAATTAGCAAAACTCATATAGCAACTTCTAGTCTGTATCGTGATGCTTTTCTGAACTTCGATTAATTTGAAATGAATTCAATATAAAATAAGATCTCTAGAATTTTTTAGTGAAATTTTAATCTGATCCAATAATCAAATTGAAAATTATAATTGTTAGAGTAAAACTATATATTAGAAAACATTACGCCAAAAAATAAATTTGATTGTTCAGCCCTTACATGGATTATGTCATTATCTATCTCTTCAAAAGATTCATCCTTAAATCATCAATAGAAACAATGGTAAGATATAGAGCAATTGTAGCACCCACTTTATTAGCATCTTGTTTAAGCCTTCATAACTTTTTTTGTAATTTTTTACCTCCAATGACATTGTATGAATATGAGAGCTTCTCTCTTGTTTTGCTTCTTTTCATAATGCAACTTCTCCTTCTTGTTTTGCATCATTTTGGCACTAATTTGAAGTTTTCCAATCATCAATAAGTTTCTTTGTTTATGCAAATAGCATTGTAAGTTTCTTGCACTCATTTACTAAGCTGATAGAAGCCCTTTCACCATTAACATTTATAGCTTGGAACCTCAGTTTCTCTTGCCTCCTAGCAATAGCAACCCTTGGGAATTGTCCCTTTTGCAATTTAGCATCTCTTTTATTTACTCGTTCAAACCACTCATCAAATCTCATATTAGTCCTTTCAAGTTGATATTATATAGCCTATAACATAAAAGCTTAGTTTTTTTTTCTTTTTTTTATGGAGATGTATCATTTTTAAAGGATATCATCAAAATCTAAAAATCAAGTTAGTAATAAAATATTCTTATACACTTTTTCATATGTTTTCACTCTATAAAATATCACCCCACTCGTATTTGATTTAAATTTAGTTTTTCAAGATAATAAATCCACATTTTCATATTTTACCTCTTATATTCACTCTTTTAGTTCTTTAAGAAATTAATTATAAGAGATAACGACCTTATTTGTTTTTACGTTTTAAAAAAGCTTTTAAAAAATTTAAATTTTTTTATTTTTTTTTTGTTTCATATTAATATTTTGTTTTGTGTTTCAAATTATTTTGACACGTTAATGTCAAAAATAATTTTTTAAAAATAAAAAATATATTATTTTAATATATTTTAAAATAAAAAAATAATTTAAAAATTAACCACAATCGCACTCCAAAATATCCTTAGCAACCTGATGCAACTTCTTTGCTTGTTTGGCAGTGTAGTTGTAGTTGTAGTTGTTTTGAAATAACTTTTCATGCCAAAATATATATCAAAAAAATTTTATTTTTTAAAAAAATTATTTTTAACATCAGTAAATCAAAATGATTAGAAAATACTAAAAACATATTAATTTAAAATTAATAAAAATTAAAATAATTTTAAATTTTTTTAAAAATATTTTTAAACACATAAATTGATAAATTGCGTTGTCCATGATTTCAGTAATCTGTAGGAGGGTCACCTGCAGCATACTACGTGCCACACCTATACCTCTTGTTGTTTTTAAGAACAAAAAGCTGTCACTCGAGGTTCATTTCAGTATGGCCACCATTAAACACTGCTGAAGCATGGCACTTAATTATTCTTATCATCATGCAGCACTTAATTGGTACGTGGTCGTGATATTTATTTATTTTTTATTTTTTATTTTTTCTGGAGAGTTGATGCTTCATGTGACTATAAGAGAAGTTATAATGAGTATTTGTACTTTTGTTAGAAAAACAAAGAGTGGTCATGATTCCTTGTTGGTACTTTTGCACTTCAAGGAAAGCTGAGCTAAAGCCTAATTCTCTGGGCACGGACCGCGTAATTTCATGGCTTAAGGGCACGATTATTCGAAAGAAAATTTATGATGATCTCTAAAGCAATTATAAAGCAAAAAATAATATCTTAATTATTTTTATGTGAAGACATAAAAAATAAAAAATAATTAATTTGAGAAAATATTATAACACTCAACAATAAAGAACCTAATAAAATTTATATTTCATTTTCATTAAATATGTATGCACAATCACTTGAGATACACTTTAAATTATGGGTTACATTATACTAGTTACGTAGCTATACTAGAAAGATATAGTAATGAAAATTGAATATTTAATACTAAAAATTTAAAATTTACTAGTGGATATTTACACTCGATGGAGCAGCTTTTGTAATGGAAATCCTCTACAAAAATATATATCATTAAATTCATGATAGATTCAAAGTTTATTTTTCTTAATAAAATTAGTGAAACAATAGAGTGACTTCAAAGTTTCTTAAAGGATATTCTATATTAACCAAAATTATTGCTAGCAATTTTTGTCTATTATGATAGTTAGTTAACAATAAGAAGGGCATAAAATAGCATACTTTCAAATGAGATTATTTATGTTAACTATTTAAAGTCAAAGAAAAATATTGAGATCTGCTAACTAAAAATTTGTAAAGAGAGCTTATGTACAATTCATAAAGGAAAATGAGTTTAAAGCCTTAAAAGATGAAAGAGTATAATAATGGTAAACCTATCTAGTTGACTAGAAATTTCAAGATATATGTTCAAACCAAAAACTAAATAATGTCATTCTTAGTAGTACTTAAAAATTATTATTTCCAATTTATTTCTATAATGAGAAAGGTATTGGCTGTAATGTTATAAAATGCAAGTTGTTCTTTTAATAATTTTCATATCTTGGTATACCAAATAGAGTATAACAAAATATTTTTAATGAAAGATATTTTATATAAGTAAGAAATGTGTCCCTTTCTTTGAGAATTTATAAAATAATATATTCTCTGAAGCACTCAAGAATTATTCAAAATCAAAATATAAACAATCGTCGGAATCAAAAGAAATCACTAGTTGGGGAACTATGCAAATACTATGGTCTTGGTTTACGTAAAAAATTAAATAGTTCAAGATATTGCATTCAATAATTAGCTTAGTAAATGTGGTAGTATTTTATTAAGAAAGGTTTAAGGCAAAACCCTACCTATCTTGATGTAGTGATCCATCAAGTTGTTATCTCAACAAATCTTCGAGTTTTTATATAGTGGTCAAATAATTTCCATTCATACGGGGGGTTATTAAAAAGATTTTTTAAAAAATATATGATTAATGGACACATTTAAGACCACATTAAAAATGGAATAAACTCTGTTTTTTAGGTTAAAATTTTATTGAAAATTATTTTCTAACAAAAGTACTTTAACATGAAATATTAACATAATTAAAATAAATTAAAAGTAAATGAAAAATTAATCTAAAATATTCCACATTGAAAGAATACAAGATTTTATTATAGCTTATATAGTGAGAAGTTGAGAAATTTAAAATAGATATGCAGGGTACTAAAGCTTTTAGAAGGAAGAGGCATTAGACTAAGTGGGCTTTGGGTTTAAGCCACATATATGCGATCACTTTACTCGAGCATGGGTACGAGTTTGGCCCCATGCCCTAGGTCCCAGGACCTACATCTTGGGCCTAGGCTTGGGTTTTTGTTTGAGTATGGGTTTGAATTTGATGTAAAATAATGGTTTGGCTCATGAATAATTTTTTTTAGCCTATTTTGGACTTGAGTTTGGGTTTGTTATAAATTAGTTATTAGGGCCATAAAGAATTATTTTTTATCAATCCATTTTATTTAGCCAGCCCATGAATAAATAGTCTAGATAATAACCTTCCACCTCGTAAACAATTTATTTTCATAGGAAAAACTTCATGTTTTAAGGTAAAAAAGTATCATATTTTTTATTCTTTTTATGACATATAATTAAGGAATATAGTGAAAAAAAAAATTCTAATAATTATCATAATTAATTTTGCATCAATTTTGATTCAAAAAATAAGTATAAAAAAAATGATTGAATGAGAGATGTTTTGCACACTAAGCTCTTTTTCCTTGTTTTCAACATTTTGTGCTTTGCCTTTCTTTTTCATTCTATAGCTTAGGTACAATTTTTTGTTGAGTTTGGAGTTTGTTTTCTTGGTTCATGTTGAGATTCTGATTGTAATTAATCTATTTGTATCAAGTGTGAACAATAAATCTTTAAAGATAAATAAAATTTTAAGGCAAAAAGATACCATCTTTGATAGCAATATAATGTGCATTCTTTAGATTCCAAGTGCTTCAACACTTAAATATACCAAACAATATGTTTAAGATATTTTCTATACTATTTTTCCATGCAAGTAGTTGTCTATAAAGCTATAGTTTTTAATCTTTAAAATTATAAAGCTATATCCTGGAGTATACTAAACAATATGCTATACATGGGATACCTAAAGGTCCCTAAAATTCAAGACATTTCTAGGGAGCTGGAAAGATAATTTTCTCATAAAACGTAGTCGTATCATTATCAGATAGTGATAGTAAAGGAAAGACACTTGGACTATATATGCAACATCATATGAGTTTTGTTTTTATATTTTAAAAATATTTTTGAAAAAATTAAAATTTTTTTAATTTTAAATTAATATTTTTTAGTGTTTTTAGATTATTTTAATGTGTTAATATTAAAAATAATTTTTTAAAAAAATATTATTTGATATAATTTTAAATAAAAAATACTTTAAAAAATAATTATAAAAATTTATGATATGGTCCGAATAGGACAAACACATGTGTTTTTTCCCCCCTTGTTCAAGTGGGCAGTACACCTCGAAGAAAGGAAGCTTATTTTCATTTCTTTCTTCAAGAGGGTCCAAATTAGCAGATCTGGTTGTGCAATTAGTTTCGACTAGCACGCACTATTAATTATTTTATAATTAATTCCTTGACTATAGAAAGCAAAAATAAAAATAATTATTAGAAACTAATTCCTCCTACCGACAATTATCGTGGACAGAATCTTTGAATCTAAATTTGTGTCTGTCTTTTAATTCAGAAGTCCCGACATTTGTCGAAGAATCAATCTCATCTTGCATAGATTTTATCTATTGCTGCAATTATACTTTTTAGTTAAACAACTGTATCAGGTGTGCGACTTAATTAAAAATAACTAAAATATTTAAATAAAAATAAAAAAAATTAATGCACATGGCATTTTTAGTTTAGATTGTATCTTAAAACACTCAGGATTATAATAGTTTTTTTTTCCAGTTTTTTTTTTTTTCGATTCAATACTTTTAAGTTTAGTTATTTAATGCTAGAGTTAATGATTTAAGTTATAATTGATGATTTGTCTTAGAAAACTTCGTAAAGTTCTCATAATATTTATAAAAAAGTTTTTTTAAAAATTTTATTCTTTAATATGATATTTTTTTTATTTTTTTTTTGACATTTAGTTAATTGAAAATTAGATTACATAATTTATTTGGGATTGTTTTCCATAAAATTATTGTGGTCTCCAAAAAACATCTTAATATTAGGTTGGTGCTTAACAAGTATTTATTTTTTTATTATATAATTAAATAAAAAATAGTCTTAAAAAATTTATTTATTTGATAAGTGATTTTAAATTAACTCGATCAATTTAATATATCATTATTTTCATATTTTTTTATATATTCTTCATTTTAATAAAAATAAAAAAAACCACCGTTAAAAAACATTTTCTTTGAATATGTGTTAAGCCACTATCTTAATAAAAGTTTTATTGCACGTTAAAAGGCAGTACACGACGGCAATTTATCTAGTTTATGTGCTTCTGGTGAGATTCTTGATGCAATTGCAAAGTAATATTAAGAAACTAGTTAACGTTGTCATGGGAATGCGTGGAGCATAAACTAATTAACCCCATGTAATTGTTTATATATATATATATATATATATATATATATATATATATTTCGGATTGATTTTTAGTGACATTGGGGGCAGTGTATTGCAGCATTGCATGTGAGGTGAAGGGAATAAAGAGACTGGACAAGGGAAAAAAAGTTGTGGTCACAACTTGTTTGTCCACTGACTAGTAGAGATGTTCATCATTGTGATTGGACTATCTAATTCTTTTATTAAGCCTTCTTTTTTTTTTTAACAAATATTATATAGTAGCAACGAGATCATTGTATCCTGATCGAGTTGTCTATCTAATTTGATTAGGTAATTAATATTAATTAAAGTTCAAAGGGGTGGAATGGAACCACCTAAATAAACAGATAATCACTATTGATTTAATTTAAATGATGTAAGAAATTGAAAAAAAAATAGAAGCATGGAAATGAGAATTAAATTAATTGTAATGTGATATATTCATTTTTACTTTAGTTTAATGACTTAATCTACATAATAAAGTATTTCTCTAATCAAGTGCTTACATTAGACTCCATCAAATATCAGGTAGATACATAGGCCACGAGAAAATTTCTATTCATTTTTAATCCATTGCCTATAATTTTATGTTTTTTTCTTTAAGTGTATGTATTCTTATTTTTATTTTATTTGAGTGTGAAATTTTAAAAATTGATAAATTGACTATTGTTATTTAAAAAATCTAACAAATTTTAAATTCACAATATTATGTGAGTCATATATAACCAAGTCAAATAAAATTAACAAAATCATAATAATTTATTCAAATTAAAAGAAAATAAGAATAAAAAGCATCAACAATGATTTTCTAGGTAAATCACAATTGATTACTTCAAGTACACATGATTAAAAAGGATATCATAGTTACTTTGAAGATGATAAATGAAAATTCTCTAAAAATTCTTTGATTATTGCTAAAGAAAACATGTCACTTGAGGTGAATGTCAAGGTAATTATAGGGAGGTGAATGCAATTGATGTTGTCTCTATTAATTTATAGAATAAGTGGCTTGAACACTTGAGTAAGAGAGGCATTAGCATCCTTACTAAAAAGTACTACCTTCCTTTAAAATGTACAAACTTGAACTCTTTCACTTATTTTTTAGCTAGTAAACAACATAAAATTGCATTTCAAAGATTACCTTTATATAGAAGACTACATGTTCTCAATTTGGTTCATACTAATGTGTACTCCATTATTGATAAGTCTCTAAAAGGTACTTTGTACTTTGTTAGTTTTATTAATGATTATTCTAGGAAACTTTGGGTTATTTTATTAAAATCAAAAGATCAAGTGTTTGATATCTTTAAGGATTTTTATATTATAATTAAAAGGAAAATCGGTAAAAAGCCGAAATGTGTTCAAGCTAATAATGGTGGTGAATACAAAGGTCTTTTTTTTTTTCAGAATTACTACATGGAACATGATATTCAAACTGGAGAAAACAATTCTAAATACTCCACAATAAAATAGAATGGTTGAGAGAATGAATATAATCATTGTTAAAAGAATTAGATGTACGCTTTCTCATGTAAAGTTGCCTTTTTGGTTTAAGGCAATGAAGATTATAGTTGCCATCATTAACTTTTCTCTATCAATTTGTCTTAACTATGATGTTCTTGAGAGGGTATGGAAAGAAAAAAAAAATATTTCTTATACATACATAAGAATGTTTGGTTACAAAACATTTTTATATGTTTATAGGGATTAAAGGTCTAAACTTGACAATAAAATTAAACAATGTTTTTTTTATTAAATTCTAAAGATGATGAATTCAACTATAGGTTATGGGATCTAAAAGAGAAGAAAATTATTAGAAATATAGATGTTATATTCTTTGAAGATCAAACCATTAAAGACTTTAAACAGAAGAAGAAAATAGAGTCTGTTAATTTTATTCATGTTAATTCAGATGCAAGACCTACTCCATAATTACCTTTGATGTCTTTTAATCATATGGGAGATTTACAAAGTGATAATAATGATGGTTTGCCTTTTAATCCGTCAATTGATGATTCTAAGCTAGTTAATGAAGATGATGATGTTATTATTTCTAAACATGTTATTCAAGAAACTCTAAATAGGCCACAGTTAAGAAGGCCTACTAGACCTCATTAAGCTTTCACTAGATCTTCTCATGAGTATGTGTTGGTTATTTATAGGAGAAAGCCATAATGCTTTAAAAAAACTATGTCACATGAGAAGAAAAATAAATTGTTAAAAGCCATGAAAGAAAAAATGAGATCCTTGCATGAGAATTACACTTTTGAGTTAGTAAAGTTTTCTATAGGGAAGCTGCACTCAAGAAAAAATATGCTCATGTTGAAAATTGTTCATAACCAAAATGCAAGGCAAGATTGGTTGTGAATAGTTTTGGATAGATAAAGAATATTGATTGTAAAAAAATATTAATTTGATCAATATATCTTCAATTTGATTTGTGTTCGGTTTAGTTGTTGTTTCGAATCTTGAAGTTGAATAACTTGATATGAAAATTGTTTTCCTCCATGGCAACTTAGATGACGATATCTACATGAAATAACTTAAAGAGTTTAAAGTGAAAGGAAGCAAGTTAGTTTGCAAGCTATAAAAGGATGAAGCTAGTTTGTAAGTTAAAAAAGAGCTTATATGAGTTGAAGCAAGCTTCAAGATAGTGGTACAAAAAGTTTGATTCTTTCATGGTGGATTTCAGTTATGGTAGGGCCATATCTGATCATTATGTGTTTATAAAAAGATTTTATGATAGTAACTTTATTATTCTCTTTCAATAAATGAATGATATGTTGATTATTGGCTATGATGCTAAAAAAAATCTAAAGTTTAAAAGAAGAGTTAAGCAAGTCTTTTACAATGAAAGACTTAGGACCAAAAAAACATATTCTTGGCATGAAGACTACTCATGATAGGAAGAATGAGGAACTTAGGCTATCTTAATAGAGATTTGTTCAAAAGGTATTTGAGATATTCAACATGAATAGGTCCAAACCTATTTGTTCTCTATTTGCAAACTACTTTAAGATAAGTTTAAACAATATTTTTCAAGTGATGAAGAAAATAATAAGATGAAAAAGGTACCTTATGCATTCATAATTGGTAGATTGATGTATATCATGGTTTGCACAAGGTCAGATATAACTTATGTTGTTGGTATGGTTAGTCGGTTCCTTTCTAATCTTAGGCTCCGTTTGTTTGCAGGAAAGTGGTTTCCTTTTGGAAAATGAATTTCGAGGAAAGTGAATTCCTGGAAAGTGAATTCCGGGAAAGTATTTTCCGATGTTTGGTAGTGTTATGGAAAATGAACTGGAAAATAATTTATTAATGAATTAAAATTTTTTTCAAGTTTATCTAATATATATAAAATATTTAATATAAAATATTTATCACTTACAATTGTCATAACCCAATTTTTGACCTTTTTTATTTTTATTATTAAAAAAAAAAGATGATGAAAAATAAAAATAAAATAAATGAAGGATGAATTAAAATTTGGGTTAAGGGCAATATGATTGGAAGTTTAAAGATTTAATTAAGCTCTTGACTAGTTTAATTAATTAAATCAAGGGTTTAATTGGAGAATTGATTTAATTAAAATTTAGATTATTTTAATTAATAAAATCAAGAATTTAATTGAAGAATTAATGAGTTTGAGGACTTAATTAAACTTTGATTTAATCAAAAACCCAGGACTTAAATAAAATAAACCGAGAGAACCGACTTCGTCTTCAAGCAGCAGACCACAAGTAATCTTCCCTTTGCATTTTAATTAACTGCTACAGTAGCAAGTGAATTATAATTCGTCTTCAAGCAGCAGACCATAGGTAATCTCCCCTTTGCATTTTAATTCACTGCTACAGTAGCAAGTGAATTATATCACTTGCTACTGTAGCAAGTGAATTAATTAATTGGGCAGGCGTGCGCTACGCAAGCCAAAAGGAAAGTGTTTTCCTTTCTTTAAGAAAGGAAAACACTTTCCTTTGAAACGTTATTAATTTTAGGTTGATTGGAATTCATTTTCCTTTGACCATTTTTCTTTCTTGTTGCCAAACATAGGAAAAGCAGGAAAGTGAATTCCAGGAATTCACTTTCCTGCAATCAAACACGGCCTTAATAAAGAATGCTGATTAACAATGAAATAGATACTTAAGTATCTCAAAGGTACTTCTAGTTTTAGTGTATGCTTTGAAAATGATAAACCTATGTTGGATGGATAAATAAATGCATAAATGGTTGATGAAGTTGATTATAGAAAGTTCACATCTGGGTACTTAATGAACTTTACAGAAAGAGCAATTCATGGAAATCAAGATTGTGAAAGTGTGTTGCATTATCCTCTATAAAATCTAAATGCATATCTCTT
Source organism: Populus alba (assembly GCF_005239225.2). Taxonomy (NCBI): domain Eukaryota; kingdom Viridiplantae; phylum Streptophyta; class Magnoliopsida; order Malpighiales; family Salicaceae; genus Populus; species Populus alba. Next base: position 12,496,813 of record NC_133288.1, read on the forward strand.
ACTGAATAGGGAAAATAATTGTTATGGATGGAGAAGTTCTTGCATGAACTTGGCCCATTGCAATAATATGTTGCACTGAAGCATTTAGAGTGCAATCCATCTTAGTAGGCATCCAACTTTTCATTGTCGATCAAAGCACATTAAAGTTAAATACAAATGAATTTGTGATGCTATAGAGATAAAGTCTTTTGTTGCTGAGAAAATACATATTGATGATAATGTATTAGATATGATGACCATACCTTAACAAGAGAAAAGTTTAAATTTTATAAAAGGAAAATGGGCTTGGTAGAGCCATAGTGGGAGAATTGTTAGGTTTTGTCCTTTTTTTTTCCATAACCCATATAAACTAAGAGAAAAAAGGAAAAGGCTTAAAGTCTTTTAGGTCATGTAGATAACTAGGTATAAAAAGCTAATTTTATTTTATTTTAAAAGTGGTGGTTGACATACAAAGAGAAAATAAGAGAAGATGGTGGTTGACATACAAAGAGAAAATAAAAGAAGATGGTAGTTTGAATAGTCTTTGTATAATATTTGATAGGCATTTGATTCACTATTGGATTGAGCTGAGGGTTTGATAGCACATTTTAAACATATAACGCATTATTTTGTATGGTTAGATAGAAGATTGGAGGTGTCTAATTTAGTTTGTTCTTTATAAAAATGTGACCGTTAGTTTTGTGAGATTCTTTTCAACTATTTCTCTTTAAAGTTGATGTATTTCAAGAATATGTTGTTCTTAATGATTTATGTTATGACATTTAGTTTTAACTAAGAAAGAACAATTATGTATTCATTATTATTATTATTGATAGTAAGAGTTTTTAGGAGAACTATAATCTCATGGTTTTTCCCTACATTGTGGTTTTTTCACGTAAAAATTTTGGTGTTAATTTTTTATGATTACTTGTTCAATTTGTTGATTGGTTTATCTTATTTTTAATTGCTCAAAGAGATAGAATAATTAAGACTCATGGATTGTGAATTTTGTTATATTGGTGTCTTTTCCCAACATATAATACTAAGATTGTGTTTGTTATAGAATAAAAACAATTAGAGATAAAATGTGAAAATAAAATTTAAAGACGAGACATAAGAGCATTAAAAAATCAAGGGAAAAAAAAGAACCTCTTTTAGTTTGATCATTTTTTTTCACTTTCCCATTCTACTTTGAAAAATTACATGTTACATCATGGTGTTTACATATTAAATAACTGTATACATTCTCAACCTCGCATGTAAGAAAAAGTTAAAAAAATATTTGATTACTTACATATTTATTATTATATTCATTTTAATGACTAAGGAGTCATTGTATTAAATATTACAATTTTGCCACCAAATTAAAAACAATATCCATTACCCCCTTTTATTATAATTGTACTTTTCATTTTCTTTTCCATTAACATATTCACCACGGGATCTCAACTAGTAGTAGCCTACATCACCCAGTCTTTCCCCTTCTTCAACCACCAAACACCTGCCATTATTTTAACCTAAAACCACAATAACCCACTACAATCACAACCTCTCTCTTCATCGAAAAAAACCACAAATTATGCCAAACTCTACCAATTGAAAAAACCTAAAAATCCAGCTTGAAACAGCACACAATAACCCAGAAATCACCAAAAATTTCAGTCTCTTTTAAATTCAAAATTGACCTAGAAATCACAGCCCTCTTCCTCTCTAAACAAAGTATAAATCAACCCAAAAAAACAACCTATAATCTTTGCCATCAACATGTCTCGAGGTAGACACCTAATGAATATTGCAAACAACCTATCCTCCCTTATCTCATCCTTTAATTCTTCAACATCATCAGTTTTACCTTAGAAATTAAAATGCATTCCTTTTTGTATCAAATCGACCTAGAAAGAGTATAGCAGTAGAGAGAGAAGGTTGCATAGTAGAGAAGGTATTTAACATGGTTGATTAGTTGAGAGAGTGATTAGAACAACTATGAAGAGGAATTTTGAAGATGATTTTTTTCCCTAATAATGCAAGGATATTAAGTAGATAATTTTAGAACTTTTTATAGTTCTACAAATATCTTTAATGGGTAGCAAAAAAGTTTTCAAGTTTGGCAATGATTCCTTTAATGTTCTAAAATCCTTTTCCTATATGGATTTCTTATTTATCCTAACTAAATAAATAAATAAATAAAAGGTTAATGGTATTTAATGGCACAATATTTTGGGAGTTTCTATATTCTACAAAGAAACTAAAGGGTTAAAGCTATTACAATGTTTTCTATGCTTATTTAGGAGAGTTAAAAGTTGATTTTGGACTAATTTGTTTTATATGTTTTACGCTAATAAACATAATTATTTATCTGACCATTGAATTGAGCTGAACTTTTACAATAAACTTTCAAAGGTCTTGTTTTATATTAGGTTAAAATCTCAAATCAATCAAATATCAGGAAGGCGTTGTGATAAGATTTAGAAGCTATTGTGCAATAATTGGTTGATTAAGGATTCTTTTTTCCATTTTATTTAAAAATATTTTATTATTTTTTTCAGACTTGTTTAAGGCATTTCTACCTAGTATAAATAGGTTTATTTAGCTTGTACTTAGGTGTTTGCTTCTGAGCCATTTTGTTTTTAATAAACTTGTGTTTTGCATGATGCGACACTTTTTTCTTTATTTGGACAAAGAACAATCAAACTTATCAAAGTATAAACAACTTTGTGGTGTTCTTCCTTATACTTTTCATTCATGATTTGTTAATCATTGGGTGGGGATTCATTTCAATAGTGTTGGTGCTTTGATAAGATAATCTTGATGTCAGACTTTTTATGAAACTTGATTTTTGGCTTTTCATTATTATGCCAATCTTGCATGTCAATTACATGACCACGTGATAATGAGATTCACTTAAAAAAGATTTGGCAACTTTGAATGTTGGATTTTCTAATGGAGCGAGGTCGAGAGTGAATAAAGTGTAAATATATACAAGGGCAATTTTGTTTTTTGTTTTTTTTTTATCTTTTTAAAAAAAGTTATTTGACTTGGGATATAAAGTGTAATTTCTCAAAGTACAATAGGAAAGTGAAAACACAATCAATTTATAGGATGTTTTTTGTAATTATTCCAAAAATCAATATATGAAGTGTTAAGAATTTTTATACAATAAAATAGAATATGGTTAAATTCAAAAAGGAAGAAGAAACCTAACATTTCACAAGAAAATAAAAAACAACTTTTCCATCTACCTTTTAAAAATTATCTAAAAAAAATGAAAAAGAATTCAAAAAATGAGATGGATGCCATTACTATCGAAGTACGAGAAAAAAATGGATGCATAATTGTTTGGTAAACATAGGTTGTTTATAACTTTTCTTTTCTTTTCATTATTCTCATTATTTTTTATTTTTAAATTCCAAGAAAAGAGAGTTGCTTAATTCCCTTTAAAGTTATTTTGTATTTGATAAAGGAAACATTAAAGTTGCACTTGTCAGATTAACAAGCATTTACCTCATTAATTTTAGTTAGTTATAAAAGACTAGAGAGATAAGAAATGAGATAATCGAGAGCAAAGCTATGGTGAGGGCCTTTTTATTCTTTAATTTAGTTTTTTTAATTTCAAGTTGTATAAAACTTCATAAATGGCCTCTTTATTCTTTAATTTAGTTTACTTAATATCAAGTTGCATAAAACTTCACAAATCATTAATTTCTTTTAAAACTAAAGGTTAGAATTAGATGGTATAAGATGTTAGGTTTGAGTTACTAAAACATCTATAAAATAAATTTTTAATGTGCTTAAAAGATTATATTTAAGCATCATTAGAAAGAGTTTTAACTTTACGATGTGTGCATGTAAAACTTAAAAGAAAAGGGAGGTTTGTTGCGAATAAGATTTTGTAGAAGATGGTTATTGATTAGAACAAGATTATTTATCTTGGAATTCAAGGTTGTTTATATAACTTTGCATTCGAGTAACACAAATGGATAATAATTGATATGCTTATAAATTATAATTTTGGACTATTAAAAGACAGGAAAAAAAAGTGACAAAGATTCTTTATAAAAGATGCCTTCATTTTAAGTCCTGTAATGTGTATATTGTTAATGATGATAAAATAATTAATCTCTAAAGAACAAATGACTAGAAGATGTGTCATCATTTAATGTGTATGTTTTGCCTCCATAATTGATAGCAAGTATACCAAAGTTAACCTAAGAAGTAATGTATTTAGGGGTAGCAATTGGCTTCAGGGCTTGCCTGACCGGTCCAGGGTTAGGCCTGCATGAGATCTAAATGTGTTTCTTGTCTAGGGGTGTTGTCTTATTAAGGATTATCGACACCCCAAGTCTAACTTAATGGTAGTTTTTGTGGAGTACTTGAGTTTTCAAGGCTTTAAAGGCTTAAATTAACTATTTTAGTTCCAATGAAGCATTAGGCTATATGATAAGCCTGGACCTGAACGAATGTGAGCTAATTTAAGCATTAGGTGAGTTTCATGACCCATCATGACTTTAGGTTTTTGTTTTTTTTAGGTCTTATACTTACAAAGTCTTATCTATATATTTTATAACTTCTCTCCTTAAATGGTGTGACAAAATTCATCATAAGACTATAAGTTTGAATGTGAGATAATACCTCTTGAGAGACTAGTCATATAACAGATTTGGTGTGTGTTTGGTAATGCAATGCATGATACTTTTCAAAAGTGTTTTTCAATTAAAAATATATTAAAATGATATTTTTTTCATATATATATATATATATATATATATATATATATGAAAACCATAAAAAAAAACACATAAAAATAATTAATTTAATGTTTTTTCATGTAAAAAACAATTTGGAAAATACTTTTTAAAAAAAATTGAACCACATAAACAAACACTTTTGATGTAGCCCAGCTTGATATAACAAGTGATTTTAAGCAGTCGGGTGTAGATCTGTCACAACTAGACAATAATCTATTACAGATAGTTTATGTAAATGGTTTAATAGATGCATTTATGAACCAGTGAGATAGGTCTAGACATAATAAGAGGTATGATTGCTCCAGACCAAAATAATGACCTAACAAAACTATAATTTTTTATTTAATCGTTAGATTAAACTTAAATTTTTACAAGATTTTTCAGAGGTTTTTTTCCTTATAATAGAACTTATAATGCTATGTTGACGTTGAATCTTCAAATATCAAAATCTCGCCCTGAACCCTAGCTTGAGCTAATTTTGTCACTTTTTTAATTTTATTCAGATTTCATATATTGTTTTGGATTTTATAATTATGTTTTTATTTTTTATTTTCTAGTTGAGGTAGGATTTCTAATCTAATTAAAGTTTTGTGAATCTTAAAAAGACATACTTAATTAATACTATTTTTAAAAATAATAAAATTATGAATTTACTGTAAATCTCCTATTTCTTATCAAATTTTTATATTTTATATTTGGTTGTTGTTTTTAGTCTTAGCTGCATGCATTTCCTTAAACCAGCATAAAAATTATGTTCTTTTGACTTCTAAGACTCTTGAATAGAGGACTATGATGGTATTAATTTCATATGTTTTAAAATGAAGGCCATAACTCACTTATAAACTCCATGTACCAGAGGCTTTTATTTTTTAAGACAAAATCCACTGTATTAAATTTGAATCATCATGGTCGTTTACTTTTATTTCCATCCATAAAGTTTGTGCATGTATGCATCACTCGAAAATATCGAAGAGATGAAGTTGTTTTGCTTTTAAAGTGAAAGAAAGTCGTTTTAATTATGAGTTGTTTTTATTTGGGTGCTTAGCTTAGGTAGGTTTCAAGACATAGGAGTAGTGAAAAGATACATGAAAAGAAAGATGGTGGGGGCGGTGGTGCTTATTCAAAGCGAGTAAGAGAGAGGGAACATTCTGGGATTTGGCTTTTTATGTGAGTGTGTGGGCAAAGCACGCAGAGGTTGCTGTCAAACATGAGGAACAGCTCATCTTTTTTATCGAAGGTTTTTTGGGTTTTGTTGGGTGCATTTTGTGAAATGTGGGGTTTCTTCCTTTCCTTTTCTTTTCTTTCAGTCTCTCTCATGCACTGAATGTTTTGTGTTTAATCACTTGTTTTTACCAAGCTTATATTTGATTCTTGTTTTTGGTCCTCGACCACAAGCTAATAAATAAGAAACACGGAAGGTGCATATATGCTTGTGACAGTTTTTTATTGGGAGATTGATCTCTAGAGAGACATTTCCCAATATGTAAAAGTGTCGAAAATATGACGTGCTCTCATGCTTTGATTCTGATTTTTCGTGTTGATGATCTTGTCAATCAAGTATTGCTGTTTGTTATTTTTTATATTAAGTTCTTACAAATTTCGTTCTTTGTTTGCTTCTTCCTTTTAACGTTTTCCTGTTTGTTTATCCTTTTATGAGCATTAATTGAAGCTGGTTTCCATCAAAATTCTAATGTAATTGAAACAGTTTTTGTTTATATTTAAATTATGAGATACCATTCCTTATGTTGGGAAGTTTTCAAATTCTTGAAGCTGAATTTATGACTTCTTGTGGTAATTCATGAGGTTTGATTGGTATTTATTTATTTTGGTGTTAAATTATGAACACAGATTCTGTGTCACTTTCTTGACTTGATTCTGAAAACTCTTACATATTCACCTCCACTTTGAAACAACTTTGTTGGTAGTGATGCTCTCTCTCTTGTATAATCCAATTCCCCTCAAAATTGATGCTTTTTGTCCACTGTTTTGGTGGCTCCCTGAGCTAATACCAAGATATGCTGTCTTCTCGTTGCAGGTGTTGTGTAGCTTAAATTGAAAGGTGACGGTAGGGGATTCAGATTTGTAGAAGAATGTGGATTTTTGGGTTCGGGTCCCGAAATTGAAAGGTGTCTCTTTTTCTAGTGTTTCTAGAGAGAGAGAGAGAGAGAGATGATAAATTAATGAAATAAGACTTAGGACGGTGGTGTCAGTTTTGAGCGAGTGGGAGTGTCTCTTCTTTTATTTATCATGTTTGAGAGAGTTTAGAGGCCATGTCTCCTTGATTAACCTTCTCTGTCCGGTGTCCTTGGACTCTGTTACCATTTTCGTTAGCAACCATTTCACTTTGTTACAAATCCACACTATCCCCATTTACTCTCTTTCCCTCCTCGACCTCGTTCTGTGGGCAAGATCCGTTCATACTACGAAGCTCGTCAAAACATTTTTTTTTTTTTTCTTAGTCTTCCTGGCGATTTTAGCTCGCAAAGTTTTGGATTTCGTGGAGTTTGGGAATTTGAATTTTTGAAGGTGAAGCTGAGGGACTTATCTTTATTAGGCAAATATGAAATTTATGAAACTTGGATCCAAGCCTGATTCGTTTCAGGCCGATGGGGACAACATCAGGTAAGTCTTGAAATCCCACTTTAAACTAGATGCTAATTTACATTAGCTTTAATCAATTTACCTCTGCTGAAGACCATTAAAAAAACATTATGCTGTTTTTTGAGCAATTAACTTCTATCTTAGCTCTGTTATCAGGATTTTAATTTTTCTAAGTTCAGTTGCTCTTTCCCAGTTCAGTTTCTTTTTCATATTTGAAGGGTATTGATTCTATGGAAGAGTACTTGTTTCACTGCTTTTAAAATTTTCTTGGTGGATGCTTAGTTATTATGTATTTCGAGGACATTTTAAAAATAAGTCTTGTCAATATCAACTGATGTGGAACCAACTAGGCTTCTAAGTTGATGGAGAGATCATTTCAATCCGGTGCTGTCAACTATGGTTTTAGATAAAGGTTGTCTGTTTCCAGTGATATGCTTCTGAAGATATATGAGGTCTTCAGACTTTCAACTTTGAAAAGGAACTATTACTTCACCTAAGCTGACTTGAAGTATTGTTTTCCATAACGTTTTTCACATTTTACTATCAAGAAAGCATGTTTTGGCAATGGTGTGGTGCCCATTCTTCTTTGAATGTTAGGTGCTATTTGGCAAATAAGTTGTTCTTGTATGAGCCAAAATCCTTCTGTCGTGGGTTCCACTCTCTCTGTTGTGTCCCTTCAGCTCTTAAGACACTAGATTCTCCCTTCACTGCAATAAAATACAGTGTCTGCTACTCCTTCAAAAGTTGAGAAGGCATGACTTATCAAATATTAAAGCCCTCTTCAAAACAGTGCCCAAGTTATTGTGTTAACAGTAGTTTATTTCTTTACTCAAATGATGTAACACTTAAATATCTTTTTTACAAGAGGTTTCTCTAATATTCCGTTTAAACTCAACCTGATAATCCAGAATTAATCCATTCCCTTTCTGCAAAAAGCTCGTTCTTGCTTTTTCATATTTAAAACTAAGAAGACGTTTATATCCATTGTTCTATATGAGTTATACAAATTTGTTTGCAACATGATGAGAGAAACTTCTGTTTTTCAGGTACGTTGCAACTGAGTTGGCAACGGACATAGTGATTAATATTGGGGATGTGAAATTCAATCTGCACAAGGTATGAATTATTGGACGATTTTAAGGAATAATTGTTGTACATGGAACTATGAAAAAACGAGTTAATGATAATGATTCAATTTCAAAATCATAGATCTTGCTAGGTAGATTGTTCTGGTACTGACTGCCAGGGTTTATGGGATTTCCTTTCATGTTTCTCTAGTTTCCACTGCTATCCAAGAGTGAACATCTGCAGAAGTTGGTTGCGAGCACAAGTGATGATGGTGACGAAATTCTCATCCAGGAGATTCCTGGTGGACCTGCTGCTTTTGAGATATGTGCAAAGTTCTGTTATGGTATGACTGTCACTCTCAATGCATACAATGTGGTTGCAGCTCGGTGTGCAGCAGAGTACCTTGAGATGTATGAAAGTGTTGAGAAAGGAAACCTTGTCTGCAAGATTGATATCTTCCTAAATTCCAGCATCTTTCGCAGCTGGAAAGATTCTATTATCGTCCTTCAAACCACAAAATCTCTTCTTCCATGGGCCGAAGAATTAAAGTTGGTTAGCCATTGTCTTGATTCCATAGCTTCAAAGGCTTGCATGGATACTACCAAGGTGGAGTGGTCATACACCTATAACAGGAAAAAGCTCCCATCTGAGAACGGGAAAGATCCTCTGTGGAATGGTGTAAGAAGACCCCAAGTAGTTCCTAAAGATTGGTGGGTAGAAGATCTTTGTGAACTTCAGATAGATTTATACAAAAGGGTAATTACAACAATAAAAACAAAAGGAAGAGTCTCCAGTGATTTAATTGGAGAAGCCTTGATTGCATATGCCTTGAGAAGACTGCCAGGTTTTAGCAAGGGAATTGCGCAGAGTGGCGATATTACAAGATACAGGTCATTAGCTGAGACCATTGTCGGGCTGCTGCCCACAGAGAAAGGCAGTGTTCCCTGTGGTTTCATGCTTAGGTTGTTAAGAGCAGCAATATTGTTAGAATGTGAAGAAACGGAAAGGAATGAATTGATGAGAAGAATAAGTCAACAGCTCGATGAGGTTACAGTGGCTGATCTTTTGATTCAATCTTCAACAAGGGAAACAACAATGTATAGTGTTGATATTGTGCAAGGCCTGGTAGAGAAGTTTGTGGCTTATGAACAGAATGCTAAGAATGCTCTTCTTGTAGACAGTGACTTCCAGGACAATAGAAGCCCAAAGTTTGCATCAGATGCTTCCAAAGTGCTCGTGGCAAAGCTGGTCGAGGGTTATCTTGCTGAAATTGCCCGAGATCCCAATTTACCTCTCTCAAAGTTTGTCGATCTTGCTAACACGGTATCAAGCTTTGGGAGAGCATCACACGATGGACTGTACCGCGCCATCGATATGTATCTTAAGGTAAGTTACTAAAATTTCATTTTTTATACAAGCATCACTTATTGATCATTTCCTGGGTATGTGAGATATGCACATAAGTGATTTCATCGGTATCAATATAAGCAGTTATGTCATTGTGTGTATGTGAATGCCTGGGTAGATGCGAGATCACCACTTACAATGATCTCTGGAATTTTAATGGTGGTTTATAAGTGCCAAGACTGATTGTTATTGCTGGTACAGGAACACCCTGGGATCAGCAAGAGTGAGAGAAAGAGAATTTGTAGGTTGATGGATTGCAGGAAGTTGTCAGCAGACGCGTGCATGCATGCTGTGCAAAACGAGCGGTTACCCTTGCGAGTTGTTGTACAGGTTCTCTTCTTTGAGCAGATTAGGCAAGCAACATTAGGTGTACACAACAGCACTGAAGAACAACCTGGGTCTATTAGGGCCTTGCTCCCGGGTGGGTCTCATGGGAGCTCAAGATCGACAACCAATACAGAGGAGGACTGGGATGCTGTGCCAACAGCTGAAGATGTCAAGGCTTTGAAAGGAGAACTTGCTGCTCTAAGGCTAGGGAGCAGTGGCAGCGATGGAAATTTGAATGATGGTGCCAAAAATGATGCTGAAAAGGTTGCAGCTGGTAAACTGAAAGGTTTAGTCATGTCAAAGATCTTTTCGAAGCTGTGGTCAAACAAAGAGCGAAATGGTGAGATTAGCAGTTCCGATACATCGGGTTCTGCCACTGCAGAGGAGACAAAATCTACTCCTTCAAGAAGCAGAAGGCATTCAGTATCATTGTCAGAACACCCTTGAGCGAAAAAGTTAAGCATGGGCTTGTTGTTGGGCTTGTAAAATTATCTCTGTAAGTTGACCACTAGGGAATTCTTAGAATTCACTGAAGATTGCCAGCGGAATCTCCACTGCGATTTTCCATGTAAAAGAGGGTTATTTTGTTTTTAGCACATTTAAAAAAAAAATACTGGCAAAATAACTAGAAGTGCAACTTTTATAGCTTGTTGCCACTGGGAATAACGATCTCCTTTAAAAAAACATTAAATAGAAAATAGAAAAGAGAGAGACTTATCGAAACTTTAATTATAACATCACTAATAGCATCAAAAAAATCTCAATAAGAGTAAATAATAGTGATTCAAGTAGGCTACACTTTCCATCTAAAGATAGAGGGTGGCTAATTTTTTTTTTTTTTTTTATAGCGAGTGTAACTTACTCGAGTAATCATTGATAAATTTGTTTGGTGTTGGTGTTGTTAGATTCGTCTCGTTGATATTTTTCTGATAGTACAATGGTGTCATAATCAAAACTTTTGTCATAACCAATTTTTTGGGTTATTCTCAATTCACATTTTCCTCTCTCTTCAATAATAATAATAAATAAATATAAAAAAATACAAAAAAAAATATAACAGTGAAAAGAGGATGCCAGAACGCTTAGAAAATAGTCAAAATTTGGTGGAGGAAGTTTAAAAATACAAAATTAAAATTTGGAAGTATTTTATTGACTGATGATAGCTCTATTGACAAAAAAAATTCAATTTGAGAAAGAAAAGTCTAAAATCAGATGTTGATAGACCCAATTAAATTATATTGAAAATTTAATTGAATTTATGGAGGGTTTGATTGTAAGAAAAATTGAATGTGGAGTTAATTTGGGCTTTACTTGGAAGAAATTAAAGTTATGGGGTCAAATTATAATTTTTGAAAGTTAATTTGGTCAAATCAGGGGCTTAATTGCATAAATATTGAAGTTTGATGGCAATCAGGGACTTGATTGAAGAAATCCGAGACCAAGGACCAAAATGCAAAACGCGTGCAAATTGAAGGATTGGCTTATAATATGGTGCTTTAGCGCCAATTTTCATTTAAATGAAACGGCTCGTTTTAAGCAAAACAACACCGTTTCATGCTTTTTTAAAAAGAAGAAGAAGAGACGAAACGGTGTCGTTTTAAGGCGGCACTATTTCTTCTTCTTCTTCCCCCGGACTTGCAGTGGGGGAAGAGACGTTTTGTTTTCTTCCCCTTGTCTCTTCCTCTCACGTGCTTTAGAGCCAAAGTCAAACGCCACCCATCTCATGATGAGATGCCAGAGCAGCCGTGCCACGCAAGCGATGCCTCCATTGGCCACAGCTGTCGGCGTTGTGGCAGAGCGGGGGACGTGCGCACCATGCACGGGCGGCAATGGGACAAGGCAGGGTCGACCCCACCCCCCTGCCCCTATAAATACCACCCACATGAAGAAGAAAAAAGAAAATAGTCGAAAATCGGGAGGAAAACCAAGAGAGAGAAACTGATAGTGTAGAGAGAGAAGGAACCGAAACAGTAGAAACCAAAAACCAGGGATATCGACAAGGAGACCGAGAGAGGTAGATTGGGAGAAGGAAGAAAAAGGACAAAGAGGGGTAAACCGGTGGGGGAAGAAGACACCGATTGGCATCTCTACACAGCGGAAGCGCCACTGCTGTCACTGGGCTTCACAGTCACCGCCACCGCAGCTCCACCGAGATCAGTCACCAACATCACCGTCAACTCAGCCTCACAGATCATCGCCTGAGGTAAATTCCCTTCCCCCTCCTCACACCGGTCATCATTTTACCTTCTTACCTGCAGAACGTGCACTGTGCACATTCTGCATACAAGAAGAAATAATTAGCCGATTATTGTGCATGCACACAATAACCGGCTAATTAATTAACTGGTTATTATGCTAATGCACAGTAACTAGTTTCAGTTGTTGTGGGCTGGAACATCAACCCAGCCCACATGACTGGGTTGAGTCCAGCCCCTTTTTTTTCCTTTGTGGGCTAGAACATCAGCCCAGCCCACACGGCTGGGCTGAGTCCAACCCCTTTTTTTGTTATCTGTGGGCTGGAACATTAGCCCAGCCCACGTGGCTGGGTTGAGTCCAGCCCTATTGTAACTTAAGGCTAGAACATCAGCCCATCCCACGCGGCTGGGCCAATACAAGCCTAGCCCGGTTCAGTTTATTAATTTTTTTTTCTTTCTTTTCTTTCTTTTTGTTTTTATATATATTTGAAAATTGTGAATTTTCCATGGATTTTTCTATGCTATTTTTTATTAATATTGGTCTGTATTTTATATCGGAGCAATACAAATCTAGTATTAAAAATACTCGGTTTTCCAAAAAAAAACTTTTTTTTTCATGCATACAGCCAAGTCTCTCAAAGCTAAAAAATCATATTGTATTTTTTTTATACAACACAGAAAACTACAAAATATATATATATTATTTTAGCATGTATTTTGGCTTTAATAACCAGTTTATTAAAGTCATGAGAGCTTGGCCAATATCTCAAAAAAAATCAAAAAATATTTTATTTTGTTTTAATGCCTGGGATTATGAATTTATACATAAAACATATTCCCGATATTAAAAAGGTAGTTCTTTTATAGACATTAGACCGGTTAGATTTTTACCCTATAAGATAAGAACCTCCTTACTAAGGAGGGCTTTTCTTGAAACCTAGACGGATCAACATGATAAGACCTTAGATTTTTTTTTTCAAACAATAAAACAATGTTGCTTACCTTAGATAGAGTGTATTTTGGATGCTAATACATTCCCTTTATGCAACCAGTCTCCATAGCCAATCTCTGAGACCAGTTAGGGTTACTGGTGACCAAAATACTAGGTGGCGACTCCCATTTCATTTTTCACCTCTAAGAGACAACGAATTCCTTGTCTCACCATATTTTCCAGAATAGATAGACACACCGCACCTAATGATGGGGGGTGTTGGGCGATCGCCGCGATGTATCTTTAGGATATTTTATTTCTTTGTTTTCTCTCCTCTCCTCTCTCATGTCCATTTAATATTTTTGAAAATGATGATATTTTAAATTGTGACGAGTTATAAAAGTCATGTTATCCAATTGCGACACAAACTGTGATATTTTATCAAAAAAATTCAATTGTGTTATTCCACCAATATTTTTAATTAATTATGCTAATTTTGAAAAAAAATCATAAAAAAGATAATGTTGAAACATATAGGGATTTATTAGAGTTTTCATTGTCAGGAAAAAAAGAGAGAGAATTACCTTAAGTATCCTCGTTCGAGATTGATGCTTTGAAAATAACCTAGTTTTTCATACGACCATCGATGTCTAGTTTGTTTGTTGAAGGATTTCACCTTCTATTGTTAGTTTTTTGCCACATTTATCATACGTCATCTCCAACACTAATAATATAAACTTTAAAGACTCCTAATGGTATGAATCTAAAAGTTCAAAACTTTGAACCTTTTGAATTTAAAGTAAAAGTATTTTTATAGCTTGAATGTTTCTTAATATTATAAAGATCATTTCAAATTGTATTGATGTGTAGAGATGATAATGGGTATCCAAATATCGGTTTTTTTATTCATACTTTATCCATTATTTACTATTATTTATAATTTAATAAAAAAAATAAAATATTATATATATAAGGTATTAATATGAATATGAATATTAAATAATAAAATAATAAATATCTCACACATGATTTAAAAAAATTATAAGGATATAGTAAACAAAATTGATATCACTGATAGACATTTTTTTAAAATGTAATCCTTTTCTATCACCACCATTATCCAATTCTTTGAACTAGCACCCTCAATCAAAATCCATGTAATTGTTCTAATATGTTGTCCACAACCTATGATACGGCTAAGATAGTGTTTGACATTGTTGTAGAGATTGTTTTTCAAAATATTTTTCTCTCAAAAATGCATCGAAATCATATTTTTTTTATTTTTAAAATTTTTTTAACATCAACACTCAAAATATCTATAAAAAAAAATGAAGCAAAAAAAAAACATTTTAAAAAAAAACATGGTTGGACTGCAAAAACAAACGATGCCTAAACCTAGATTGACAAAGCATATGGCATATTGTATGGGTTTGGGATGTTTCTCTTGCCTCTCTTTCATTATTATTATTATTACCACTACAACTCCTTATATATCATTTTAACTCTTTAAAATCATGTAATTGATAGACATTTTCTCTTTCAACTACTTTCCTTTAAGTTGCCTTTTCTTTTATCTATGATAGTAGAAAACTTTATAGATTCAATGGCAATAGAGTCATGAACAAGAGCTGTTCTTATTCTTTTAGCAGGTAAATCCTAGAGGACTCCTAAATTTAAAGGAAATCCTACTCAGATGATGGATTCTGCCATAGTTCACTTCAATCTCTACTCATGAAATTTATATTATTATTTCTACTAGATGAACAAACCTCAAGCATTGTTTCTAGTCATAAGTTCCCATATGAAAACCTAAAGATGCTCTTTATCATTTTCTTTGACAATAAGCAAGTTCAACTTCAAAGTAATCATTATACCTTTTGAACATATACACAATAGAGTTGAATTCATTGATTTGGATGTGGTACATGCATATAATTAAGATGCAATGTGAATTATGCATAAACCAGTAATTGTGTCTCTAACTTTTATTTTTATGGAATGTCCACTTGACAAAAATTGCTTTTTATTTATTTATTTAAAGGTTATATGATAACAAATCACTTAAGTAATCCATTTTGTGTACTTTTTATACATTGTTGGAGTGATTTAAGATGGAGACAAAGAAACATAGTCAAATAAATAATGTAATTGACATTTTTTATTCCAACTAATGATTTATATGTAAGAGATCCAATAAAAAAAGTTTATAAAAAAATAACTCATATATTATTATACTATAATCTTATATTAAGGTAAGTGTTTCTTCTCTCCTTTTTATTGGTAAAAAATAGAATAAGCTTCCTTGCATCCTTCTTTCTAACTTTATAGTTTATATATATATATATATATATATATATATATATATATATATATACTGACTTATAAAATATTTCTCTTTTTTCAGTGCCATCATGGGCTTTAATGAGTTATGTCAAATAGTAAGTATCAATATTTTTTGTTTCCTTAACAACCTTTCTGCTTTTGGTTCTAAAACAACTAGATTATGATTACCTCTCTTCTATGCATGTCTCCATTGATCTTCATTGGAGGACATGGATGATGATGAATGGTAAAAATAAAAAATAATACCACATCATTTGGGCTCATGCCCAAATGATGCCATCACATTATTTAGGCCTTGGCCCAAATAGTGGCTCAACACACTATTTAAGCCGCAACCTAAAGAAAGCCCACATTGTTCATGCTATGGCCCAAGCAATAACATTCCTACCAAATACAATCAGATGAGATCTCTTTCAAATAGATTATTGAAGTACATGTCACACGACACACCAATCAAGTATATTTGTTGCTTGTTTCAAGAAATATATTCCAGTTTGCATGAAACATGTCAACAGTTAAAAATATCTTGATTGGCTCCCTCCTCAACCATAAAATATTCACCAATGAAATAAACAATCTCCATTGATCTAGCGTAAAGTACAACACAACACATTGTTATCAACATGAAAGAATTATCACATGATGAGTAAATTGTGTATAAATATCCCCTAAGGATTTTAGCCATTATCCTTTATGGATTGACATTTTTACTAATCATGTACTTTATTACTATATTTAATCTTTGATGAGTTGTAGTGTATCTTGTCATTGTTAAACCCTTATTGATATAATAAATTACATTAATAGCCAATTACCCGTACTCTTTACCTTATTGATGTTTTCTTCCTTCTTAACAAAATATTATTTATCATAAGCTTTATTTTCTAAACAAAAGCTTATTATAATCTTAAAAATGTGTTTTTATAAAATAAAACATTAAATTAATAAATTGTAAATTTTAACATGAATGTATTAAAAAATATAACAATAATAATGTTGATTACGATTATATAAAATATTTATAATAAAAATTTAAAATATATCTAATTCATCTGTATTTTAAAAATATGTATATTAGATTCATAGATAACTTTTTAGAAAGCAATTATTAATATTACCATAAAAGATGCTAATATCATTTAGAAAACAAATGGTATAATTAATTGGGTAATTGTCTACACATCATTTAAATAAGTTTATTTAAAAAGCGTGAAAAAGAAAAAAAAAACAAAGGGATAAAAAAAAATGAAGGGTCAGCCACCCATGGGCTAAATGTTTGAGCCTGACCTAAATGAAACTCAGGCGCACCTGATCTTGGAAACCTAGACCCACACATGTAGTTTTTATTTTTATTATATTAAGTTGATTATCCCATTTATTTTGTAATACGACAAACGATCATTGCTCTCTTGGGCAGATGACATATCACTTGCTTATCACCATTTCCGGTTGTTAAAGGTGTCTTTAATGATTGAGAGATCAAGTTCCCTAAAAACCTAAATTTTGACCCTTTTTTTAGCTAAAACCATTGGGGGTACCATAAAACTCTATAACCCTTTCCAATTGCCTTAAAATCTCAAAATCAAATTAAAAAAAAAACTTTGAGCTCCAATCCAATTTTTTTGGTATCATTGAAGATGAAAACCATCTACATTAAGTTCCTCTCTTGAAGACAAATTGCCTAGAAATCTTAAAAAAAAAAAAAAAACTATAAACTGCAATCCACTTTTTTTGGTATCATCAAAGGTGAAAACCACCTACATTAAGTTTCTCTCTTGAAGACAAATCCATAGACGCTAAAACTAAAGTTATTGGTGGTTGAAATCCAGCCACCAAGTTTCCTCTATCCTTAAAAGTTTTCAATGGCTTTCTCTATCTTATTTCAAGACTTAGGGACATAAATGCAAAAAAAAAAAAAAAAAAAGAAGAAGTTTGAGATCAAAACAAAGAATCTACAAATAGAAGGGACAAAAATAAAATAAAAACTGAAATTAAGAGACCAAAGTATAGATTTATGCATCTTTTAAATAGTAAACAAAGAGAGAAGACTATCAATTATTGTCAATTTCAAATTTAGTTCTTGTTCTTTTAATTTTATCTTTTGCAATAATTTAAAAATCACCTACGCAAAATCATCATGTAATTAAATTCTAAAATAATTTTTTAAACCACATGCATGAGCAAAAATGAAAGTTAAAGAGAATGAAAAACATGGGATAAAAACAAAAGAAATTTTAATGACCAAATTGAAAGAATTTGTAACTTGAAGATAAAAAAAGAAGAAGAAGAACTTGAGGGACCAGGAAGGAAATCATATACAAGTATAATGCTTATGAATATGAAATTATGAGAGGATGAGTTGGAAAGTTATTGTAAAAGTCAATCATGTTTTAGTTTGTTAATAAACAAGTTGGTTTTTGTTTTAAGTATAGTTATTGTTGCTTCTGACATTACAATAAACTAATGAAAAAGTCTGTGGAATGGGTAGAAAGGAAAAAAGGGTCCCAACCTAGTATTATAATCATTAAGAAACCTAATTGGTCCTCAGAGATCTAAAGTAAGAGAGAGACTGATTATGTTAAAAGAATGATATTATCATCGTAAAACATTATGCTTGAGATAAGTTGCATTGCTACTTGTTTTTTATTCCTAATGTTTAGTTCTGCCTAATTATCAAGTTAATTTCATTTATATAAATCCTAAGATGATCATTTCATTCACATGGATCCCAAGGTGACCATTTTATTCTTTATATTAATCCCAAGTTAAATTCATTTATTTTTATAATTTTTTTTTGAGGTCTTTCTCTTTCTTTACTAAACTCACTATACAAGTCAAAGAAAAATATTTATTTTCCATATCTTTACATCATAAATTTAAATATTGTAAAGAGGTGACATCTACATCACTCATTTTTTATCCCCCTTTTCAACATAATTTCAAAAACTTAAAGAAATACCAAACTTCTAAAAATATATATATTTTTCGACGCAATTAGAACAATTTCTTGTCATTTTATAAGTTTCAACTATTTTGCTTATTGTTTTTGTATTGACAAGTTTTTCAAAAAAAAAAAAAGGAGAAAAAAATCAATCAAATAAAAAGAATTTTTTTTAGTGAGAAAATGTAATTGAAAAATAAGGACTGGTTTAGAAAAAGTTTTGAAATGCAAATAAAAAATATATATATATATGGAAGTTAGAAAGTGATAGAAAGTTTTAGAGAATAAAAAAAATAGTAAATGGGTATAGAAAAATTTAGAGATTAGAATATTTTGAGTAGTATATTTTAATTTAGATGGCTAGACCCTCATGCCTCCATCCCTCCGCTCACACCTAGCTAAACAGTTTCCCAAAATTCCAAAATCTAAGCAACAAAGAGCTAAACACCCATAACTCTCCAGCTCTCAAAGATAACAGAAGTTTATCTTCACTGATGGTAAGCATCACAACAACCACATCCACTTCTTCATCTTCATTCACAATAGCCACGACAATTTTGGTTTTAGCTGAGAGTAGTGGCACCACATGTGTCAGTCAGGAGTAATAGCAAGCCTTTCTTTTCTGCCAAGAACAACCACGCCACCAGCATCGGTTAGGAACAATAACTAAACTTTTCAGCCGTAAACAGTAGCCTTTATCTTAACTAGGAAGAGTAGAAGTGCTTTCAATTATGAGTTGTGGTTCTTGTTTCAACTAAGAGCAATAGCAACACCTTTCCCTTCCAACATCCTTAGTTCTCCTTTGGTCTTTATTGAAGGTCTAACTCTCAAGCTCTCAAAGCATGACCTCAAATTTGATTTTTATGAATCATTTTTGTATTTTTATTTTCATGATTTATGTGCTTGATTTAGAAGTGGTGTTCAAAAATATTTGTTTAACATCAAGTTTAATTGTGTGGTTGAGATATTTATTTGAGATAGTTTTCATGAATATTGGACAGAATCAAACATTAGGAGAGGATTTGATTGTTGAATAATTAGGTTTATGTTGTGGAACCATGGGTTTGTTGAGTTTATTGAGTATTTTGTTTGATTTTGTGAAATTGAATATAACTTGATTTGGTTTTAATTTTATTTGAGTGAGTAGGATATTGTTCTTTGAAATAATAAAAGTTATATAAGGATGTTAGATTTTATTATGGTTTTGTTGTGATTCGTGGAGTTATGATCAAGTTGAGTGGTTCTATAATTTAAAATTAATGATTGAGTTGTTGCTTTGAAAGAATAAAATGAATGATGTATAAGGTTGAAAATTGTTGATGTCAATTAAGTTATGTGAACATGATTTTGACAATGATTTTGAGATGATTTTTGAATAGCAATTATGGATTGTGTAAGGAATTGTTCATGAAATTAAAAATCGTTAAAGAGAAATTAGGTTTGGCTGTGAATATATAAAAATGATCTTAAGATGATGAGAAATTAGATTGATTTTGAATTCATTATAGAAATGACCTTGTTATAAGTATTATACGAAATTTAGATAATGAATGATACCATTGTTTGATTGTGGTCTTTACTTGTTATCAATTTTTAAAATTATAAACATGTAAGTTTAGTTGTTATATCTATGACGAAGGATATGTTTGTGAGTTTAAAATAAGAGATTAAGATATGATTTTTTAAATGGATTTGAATAATATGTGCTTTTTTAAAAAAAATATAATTTGTTAATTTTGATTGAGTTGGTCATGAAAGATGTGTAGGTTGTTTTCTTCTTTATTGGTTGGTTGGGTGGATGAGATGAGATGATTTTAGAAAGTTGTAATATGTTGATTTTGATTGAGTTGGTTATATGACTTTAAAAACTAAAACCATGAAAGATGTGTGGTTTGTTATTGGTTAGGTGAATGAGATGATGGTTAGATATAACTTAATGAAAAACATGAATTTTTCAAATCATAATAATTCTCATGCATTATTGTTTCCATCATTTACTAAATAACTCAAGGATGGAATGGTTCAATATTGGATCCCATCCAATGTTGTTATCTAGTATACAGACCATAACTATATAACCATAGTTATTCAATTTTATATATTTAAACAATCCTATTGTGTGTTAAATAACCAAGGATGAAATATTCCAGGGTCATATCCAAGACTATAAGTTCAATTAATATAATTTTATTATTCATCAAAATGACCCTGGAAATGGTAAGGTCTAACATCGGATCATGTTTTTTAGATTTTATTTAAAAAATAATAAAGATATTATCTAAATAACATATCATTTTAAACAAACCATATAAATACACATATTATTGAAAATATATAACCGTGTAGCTTATTTTAAATAAAATATATAGGATAATATCTATTTTTTATATTATATAATCAATTTTGTACTCAAAATCTATGCAAACAAGTTAAATTTTCTAGTTATTATAAAATTAGATAGTAATTTTTTTCTTATCTCTTATTGCACACATTCATCTCAATATCTCAAGTGAAATCTAGTATGTATCAGATTTTTTTATTTCTTGATGG